>NC_042974.1:18975879-19195879 GCF_901001165.1 Salmo trutta
CGCCTGTCAGAGTCAGAGTGAAATGCCTGTCAGTTAGTCAGAGTAAAACACACTGTCAGTTAGTCAAGACGAGTGTGAAACACCCTGTCAGTTAGTCAGAGAGTGAAACACCTGTCAGTAGTCAGAGAGGTGAAACGCCCCCCCCCCCCCCCCCCCCCCCCCCCCCCCCCCCCCCCTGTCAGTTACGTCAGCAGTGAACACCTGTCAGTTAGTAGAGTAAAACCTGTCAGTTAGTCAGAGTGAAACACCTGTCAGTTAGACAGAGTGAGTGAAAAGCCTTGTCAGTTAGGTCAGAGTAAAACACCTGTCAGTTAGTCAGAGTGAAATATCCTGTCAGCTAGGTCAGAGAAACACCTATAAGTGTAGTCAGAGAGTGAAACCCTGTCAGGTATGCACAGTAACCCACCTGTCAGTTAGTCAGAGTGCAAACGCCTGTCAGTTAGTCACGAGTAATAACCGCCTGTCATTTAGTCTGAGTAAAACACCTGTCAGTTTAGTAGCAAGTGGAAACACCTGTCAGTTAGTCAAGAGTGAGGAAACACCTGTCAGTTAGTCAGAGTAAAACACCTGTCAGTTAGGTCTGAGTAAAACACCTGTCAGTTAGTCAGAGTGAAACACCTATCAGTTAGTCAGAGAGTGAAACACCTGTCAGTTAGTCAGAGTGAAACACCTGTCAGTTAGTCAGAGTGAAACACCTGTCAGTTAGTCAGAGAGGTGAAACACCTATCAGTTAGTCAGAGAGTGAAAACACCTGTCAGTTAGTCAGAGTGAAACACCTTTCAGTTAGTCAGAGTGAACACCTGTCAGATAGTCAGAGTTGAAACACCTGTCAGTTAGTCAGAGTGAAACACCTGTCAGTTAGTCAGAGAGTGAAAAGCCTGTCAGTTAGTCAGAGTAAAACACCTGTCAGTTAGTCAGAGTGAAACACCTGTCAGTTAGTCAGAGAGTGAAACACCTGTCAGTTAGTCAGAGTGAAACACCTGTCAGTTAGTCAGAGTGAAAAGCCTGTCAGTTAGTCAGAGTGAAACACCTGTCAGTTAGTCAGAGTAAAACACCTGTCAGTTAGTCAGAGTAAAACGACTGTCAGTTAGTCAGAGAGTGAAACACCTGTCAGTTAGTCAGAGAGTGAAACGCCTGTCAGTTAGTCAGAGTGAAACACCTGTCAGTTAGTCAGAGTAAAACACCTGTCAGTTAGTCAGAGTGAAAAGCCTGTCAGTTAGTCAGATTGAAACACCTGTCAGTTAGTCAGAGTAAAACACCTGTCAGTTAGTCAGAGTAAAACACCTGTCAGTTAGTCAGAGTGAAACGCCTGTCAGTTAGTCAGAGTAAAATGCCTGTCAGTTAGTCTGAGTAAAACACCTGTCAGTTAGTCAGAGTGAAACACCTGTCAGTTAGTCAGAGAGTGAAACACCTGTCAGTTAGTCAGAGTAAAACACCTGTCAGTTAGTCTGAGTAAAACACCTGTCAGTTAGTCAGAGTGAAACACCTATCAGTTAGTCAGAGAGTGAAACACCTGTCAGTTAGTCAGAGTGAAACACCTGTCAGTTAGTCAGAGTGAAACACCTGTCAGTTAGTCAGAGAGTGAAACACCTATCAGTTAGTCAGAGAGTGAAACACCTGTCAGTTAGTCAGAGTGAAACACCTTTCAGTTAGTCAGAGTGAAACACCTGTCAGATAGTCAGAGTGAAACACCTGTCAGTTAGTCAGAGTGAAACACCTGTCAGTTAGTCAGAAAGTGAAAAGCCTGTCAGTTAGTCAGAGTAAAACACCTGTCAGTTAGTCAGAGTGAAACACCTGTCAGTTAGTCAGAGAGTGAAACACCTGTCAGTTAGTCAGAGTGAAACACCTGTCAGTTAGTCAGAGTGAAACACCTGTCAGTTAGTCAGAGAGTGAAAAGCCTGTCAGTTAGTCAGAGTAAAACACCTGTCAGTTAGTCAGAGTGAAACACCTGTCAGTTAGTCAGAGAGTGAAACACCTGTCAGTTAGTCAGAGTGAAACACCTGTCAGTTAGTCAGAGTGAAAAGCCTGTCAGTTAGTCAGAGTGAAACACCTGTCAATTAGTCAGAGTAAAACACCTGTCAGTTAGTCAGAGTAAAACGCCTGTCAGTTAGTCAGAAAGTGAAACACCTGTCAGTTACTCAGAGAGTGAAACGCCTGTCAGTTAGTCAGAGTAAAACACCTGTCAGTTAGTCAGAGTGAAACGCCTGTCAGTTAGTCAGAGTAAAACGCCTGTCAGTTAGTCTGAGTAAAACACCTGTCAGTTAGTCAGAGTGAAACACCTGTCAGTTAGTCAGAGAGTGAAACACCTGTCAGTTAGTCAGAGTAAAACACCTGTCAGTTAGTCTGAGTAAAACACCTGTCAGTTAGTCAGAGAGTGAAACACCTATCAGTTAGTCAGAGAGTGAAACACCTGTCAGTTAGTCAGAGTGAAACACCTGTCAGTTAGTCAGAGTGAAACACCTGTCAGTTAGTCAGAGAGTGAAACACCTATCAGTTAGTCAGAGAGTGAAACACCTGTCAGTTAGTCAGAGTGAAACGCCTGTCAGATAGTCAGAGTGAAATGCCTGTCAGTTAGTCAGAGTAAAACACCTGTCAGTTAGTCAGAGAGTGAAACACCTGTCAGTTAGTCAGAGAGTGAAACACCTGTCAGTTAGTCAGAGAGTGAAACGCCTGTCAGTTAGTCAGAGTGAAACACCTGTCAGTTAGTCAGAGTAAAACACCTGTCAGTTAGTCAGAGTGAAACACCTGTCAGTTAGACAGAGTGAAAAGCCTGTCAGTTAGTCAGAGTAAAACACCTGTCAGTTAGTCAGAGTGAAAATCCTGTCAGCTAGTCAGAGAAACACCTATCAGTTAGTCAGAGAGTGAAACACCTGTCAGTTAGTCAGAGTAAAACACCTGTCAGTTAGTCAGAGTGAAACGCCTGTCAGTTAGTCAGAGTAAAACGCCTGTCAGTTAGTCTGAGTAAAACACCTGTCAGTTAGTCAGAGTGAAACACCTGTCAGTTAGTCAGAGAGTGAAACACCTGTCAGTTAGTCAGAGTAAAACACCTGTCAGTTAGTCTGAGTAAAACACCTGTCAGTTAGTCAGAGTGAAACACCTATCAGTTAGTCAGAGAGTGAAACACCTGTCAGTTAGTCAGAGTGAAACACCTGTCAGTTAGTCAGAGTGAAACACCTGTCAGTTAGTCAGAGAGTGAAACACCTATCAGTTAGTCAGAGAGTGAAACACCTGTCAGTTAGTCAGAGTGAAACACCTTTCAGTTAGTCAGAGTGAAACACCTGTCAGATAGTCAGAGTGAAACACCTGTCAGTTAGTCAGAGTGAAACACCTGTCAGTTAGTCAGAGAGTGAAAAGCCTGTCAGTTAGTCAGAGTAAAACACCTGTCAGTTAGTCAGAGTGAAACACCTGTCAGTTAGTCAGAGAGTGAAACACCTGTCAGTTAGTCAGAGTGAAACACCTGTCAGTTAGTCAGAGTGAAAAGCCTGTCAGTTAGTCAGAGTGAAACACCTGTCAGTTAGTCAGAGTAAAACACCTGTCAGTTAGTCAGAGTAAAACGACTGTCAGTTAGTCAGAGAGTGAAACACCTGTCAGTTAGTCAGAGAGTGAAACGCCTGTCAGTTAGTCAGAGTGAAACACCTGTCAGTTAGTCAGAGTAAACACCTGTCAGTTAGTCAGAGTGAAAAGCCTGTCAGTTAGTCAGAGTGAAACACCTGTCAGTTAGTCAGAGTAAAACACCTGTCAGTTAGTCAGAGTAAAACACCTGTCAGTTAGTCAGAGTGAAACGCCTGTCAGTTAGTCAGAGTAAAATGCCTGTCAGTTAGTCTGAGTAAAACACCTGTCAGTTAGTCAGAGTGAAACACCTGTCAGTTAGTCAGAGAGTGAAACACCTGTCAGTTAGTCAGAGTAAAACACCTGTCAGTTAGTCTGAGTAAAACACCTGTCAGTTAGTCAGAGTGAAACACCTATCAGTTAGTCAGAGAGTGAAACACCTGTCAGTTAGTCAGAGTGAAACACCTGTCAGTTAGTCAGAGTGAAACACCTGTCAGTTAGTCAGAGAGTGAAACACCTATCAGTTAGTCAGAGAGTGAAACACCTGTCAGTTAGTCAGAGTGAAACACCTTTCAGTTAGTCAGAGTGAAACACCTGTCAGATAGTCAGAGTGAAACACCTGTCAGTTAGTCAGAGTGAAACACCTGTCAGTTAGTCAGAAAGTGAAAAGCCTGTCAGTTAGTCAGAGTAAAACACCTGTCAGTTAGTCAGAGTGAAACACCTGTCAGTTAGTCAGAGAGTGAAACACCTGTCAGTTAGTCAGAGTGAAACACCTGTCAGTTAGTCAGAGTGAAACACCTGTCAGTTAGTCAGAGAGTGAAAAGCCTGTCAGTTAGTCAGAGTAAAACACCTGTCAGTTAGTCAGAGTGAAACACCTGTCAGTTAGTCAGAGAGTGAAACACCTGTCAGTTAGTCAGAGTGAAACACCTGTCAGTTAGTCAGAGTGAAAAGCCTGTCAGTTAGTCAGAGTGAAACACCTGTCAATTAGTCAGAGTAAAACACCTGTCAGTTAGTCAGAGTAAAACGCCTGTCAGTTAGTCAGAAAGTGAAACACCTGTCAGTTACTCAGAGAGTGAAACGCCTGTCAGTTAGTCAGAGTGAAACACCTGTCAGTTAGTCAGAGTAAAACACCTGTCAGTTAGTCAGAGTAAAACACCTGTCAGTTAGTCAGAGTGAAACGCCTGTCAGTTAGTCAGAGTAAAACGCCTGTCAGTTAGTCTGAGTAAAACACCTGTCAGTTAGTCAGAGTGAAACACCTGTCAGTTAGTCAGAGAGTGAAACACCTGTCAGTTAGTCAGAGTAAAACACCTGTCAGTTAGTCTGAGTAAAACACCTGTCAGTTAGTCAGAGTGAAACACCTATCAGTTAGTCAGAGAGTGAAACACCTGTCAGTTAGTCAGAGTGAAACACCTGTCAGTTAGTCAGAGTGAAACACCTGTCAGTTAGTCAGAGAGTGAAACACCTATCAGTTAGTCAGAGAGTGAAACACCTGTCAGTTAGTCAGAGTGAAACACCTTTCAGTTAGTCAGAGTGAAACACCTGTCAGATAGTCAGAGTGAAACACCTGTCAGTTAGTCAGAGTGAAACACCTGTCAGTTAGTCAGAGAGTGAAAAGCCTGTCAGTTAGTCAGAGTAAAACACCTGTCAGTTAGTCAGAGTGAAACACCTGTCAGTTAGTCAGAGAGTGAAACACCTGTCAGTTAGTCAGAGTGAAACACCTGTCAGTTAGTCAGAGTGAAAAGCCTGTCAGTTAGTCAGAGTGAAACACCTGTCAGTTAGTCAGAGTAAAACACCTGTCAGTTAGTCAGAGTAAAACGCCTGTCAGTTAGTCAGAGAGTGAAACACCTGTCAGTTAGTCAGAGAGTGAAACGCCTGTCAGTTAGTCAGAGTGAAACACCTGTCAGTTAGTCAGAGTAAAACACCTGTCAGTTAGTCAGAGTGAAAAGCCTGTCAGTTAGTCAGAGTGAAACACCTGTCAGTTAGTCAGAGTAAAACACCTGTCAGTTAGTCAGAGTAAAACACCTGTCAGTTAGTCAGAGTGAAAAGCCTGTCAGCTAGTCAGAGAAACACCTATCAGTTAGTCAGAGAGTGAAACACCTGTCAGATAGTCAGAGTGAAACACCTGTCAGTTAGTCAGAGAGTGAAACACCTGTCAGTTAGTCAGAGTGAAACACCTGTCAGTTAGTCAGAGTGAAAAGCCTGTCAGTTAGTCAGAGTGAAACACCTGTCAGTTAGTCAGAGTGAAACGCCTGTCAGTTAGTCAGAGTGAAACACCTGTCAGTTAGTGTGAGTAAAACACCTGTCAGTTAGTCAGAGTGAAAAGCCTGTCAGTTATTCAGAGTGAAACGCCTGTCAGTTAGTCAGAGTAAAACACCTGTCAGTTAGTCAGAGTGAAACGCCTGTCAGTTAGTCAGAGTAAAACGCCTGTCAGTTAGTCTGAGTAAAACACCTGTCAGTTAGTCAGAGTGAAACACCTGTCAGTTAGTCAGAGAGTGAAACACCTGTCAGTTAGTCAGAGTAAAACACCTGTCAGTTAGTCTGAGTAAAACACCTGTCAGTTAGTCAGAGAGTGAAACACCTATCAGTTAGTCAGAGAGTGAAACACCTGTCAGTTAGTCAGAGTGAAACACCTGTCAGTTAGTCAGAGTGAAACACCTGTCAGTTAGTCAGAGAGTGAAACACCTATCAGTTAGTCAGAGAGTGAAACACCTGTCAGTTAGTCAGAGTGAAACGCCTGTCAGATAGTCAGAGTGAAATGCCTGTCAGTTAGTCAGAGTAAAACACCTGTCAGTTAGTCAGAGAGTGAAACACCTGTCAGTTAGTCAGAGAGTGAAACACCTGTCAGTTAGTCAGAGAGTGAAACGCCTGTCAGTTAGTCAGAGTGAAACACCTGTCAGTTAGTCAGAGTAAAACACCTGTCAGTTAGTCAGAGTGAAACACCTGTCAGTTAGACAGAGTGAAAAGCCTGTCAGTTAGTCAGAGTAAAACACCTGTCAGTTAGTCAGAGTGAAAATCCTGTCAGCTAGTCAGAGAAACACCTATCAGTTAGTCAGAGAGTGAAACACCTGTCAGTTAGTCAGAGTAAAACACCTGTCAGTTAGTCAGAGTGAAACGCCTGTCAGTTAGTCAGAGTAAAACGCCTGTCAGTTAGTCTGAGTAAAACACCTGTCAGTTAGTCAGAGTGAAACACCTGTCAGTTAGTCAGAGAGTGAAACACCTGTCAGTTAGTCAGAGTAAAACACCTGTCAGTTAGTCTGAGTAAAACACCTGTCAGTTAGTCAGAGTGAAACACCTATCAGTTAGTCAGAGAGTGAAACACCTGTCAGTTAGTCAGAGTGAAACACCTGTCAGTTAGTCAGAGTGAAACACCTGTCAGTTAGTCAGAGAGTGAAACACCTATCAGTTAGTCAGAGAGTGAAACACCTGTCAGTTAGTCAGAGTGAAACACCTTTCAGTTAGTCAGAGTGAAACACCTGTCAGATAGTCAGAGTGAAACACCTGTCAGTTAGTCAGAGTGAAACACCTGTCAGTTAGTCAGAGAGTGAAAAGCCTGTCAGTTAGTCAGAGTAAAACACCTGTCAGTTAGTCAGAGTGAAACACCTGTCAGTTAGTCAGAGAGTGAAACACCTGTCAGTTAGTCAGAGTGAAACACCTGTCAGTTAGTCAGAGTGAAAAGCCTGTCAGTTAGTCAGAGTGAAACACCTGTCAGTTAGTCAGAGTAAAACACCTGTCAGTTAGTCAGAGTAAAACGACTGTCAGTTAGTCAGAGAGTGAAACACCTGTCAGTTAGTCAGAGAGTGAAACGCCTGTCAGTTAGTCAGAGTGAAAAGCCTGTCAGTTAGTCAGAGTGAAACACCTGTCAGTTAGTCAGAGTAAAACACCTGTCAGTTAGTCAGAGTAAAACACCTGTCAGTTAGTCAGAGTGAAAAGCCTGTCAGTTAGTCAGAGTAAAACACCTGTCAGTTGGTCAGAGTGAAACAGCTGTCAGTTAGTCAGAGTAAAACACCTGTCAGTTAGTCAGAGTGAAAAGCCTGTCAGCTAGTCAGAGAAACACCTATCAGTTAGTCAGAGAGTGAAACACCTGTCAGATAGTCAGAGTGAAACACCTGTCAGTTAGTCAGAGAGTGAAACACCTGTCAGTTAGTCAGAGTGAAACACCTGTCAGTTAGTCAGAGTGAAAAGCCTGTCAGTTAGTCAGAGTGAAACACCTGTCAGTTAGTCAGAGTGAAACGCCTGTCAGTTAGTCAGAGTGAAACACCTGTCAGTTAGTGTGAGTAAAACACCTGTCAGTTAGTCAGAGTGAAAAGCCTGTCAGTTATTCAGAGTGAAACGCCTGTCAGTTAGTCAGAGTAAAACACCTGTTAGTTAGTCAGAGTGAAACGCCTGTCAGTTAGTCAGAGTAAAACGCCTGTCAGTTAGTCTGAGTAAAACACCTGTCAGTTAGTCAGAGTGAAACACCTGTCAGTTAGTCAGAGAGTGAAACACCTGTCAGTTAGTCAGAGTAAAACACCTGTCAGTTAGTCTGAGTAAAACACCTGTCAGTTAGTCAGAGAGTGAAACACCTATCAGTTAGTCAGAGAGTGAAACACCTGTCAGTTAGTCAGAGTGAAACACCTGTCAGTTAGTCAGAGTGAAACACCTGTCAGTTAGTCAGAGAGTGAAACACCTATCAGTTAGTCAGAGAGTGAAACACCTGTCAGTTAGTCAGAGTGAAACGCCTGTCAGATAGTCAGAGTGAAATGCCTGTCAGTTAGTCAGAGTAAAACACCTGTCAGTTAGTCAGAGAGTGAAACACCTGTCAGTTAGTCAGAGAGTGAAACACCTGTCAGTTAGTCAGAGAGTGAAACGCCTGTCAGTTAGTCAGAGTGAAACACCTGTCAGTTAGTCAGAGTAAAACACCTGTCAGTTAGTCAGAGTGAAACACCTGTCAGTTAGACAGAGTGAAAAGCCTGTCAGTTAGTCAGAGTAAAACACCTGTCAGTTAGTCAGAGTGAAAATCCTGTCAGCTAGTCAGAGAAACACCTATCAGTTAGTCAGAGAGAGAAACACCTTTCAGTTAGTCAGAGTGAAACACCTGTCAGATAGTCAGAGTGAAACACCTGTCAGTTAGTCAGAGTGAAACACCTGTCAGTTAGTCAGAGAGTGAAAAGCCTGTCAGTTAGTCAGAGTAAAACACCTGTCAGTTAGTCAGAGTGAAACACCTGTCAGTTAGTCAGAGAGTGAAACACCTGTCAGTTAGTCAGAGTGAAACGCCTGTCAGTTAGTCAGAGTGAAACACCTGTCAGTTAGTCAGAGTAAAACACCTGTCAGTTAGTCAGAGTAAAACGCCTGTCAGTTAGTCAGAGAGTGAAACACCTGTCAGTTAGTCAGAGAGTGAAACGCCTGTCAGTTAGTCAGAGTGAAACACCTGTCAGTTAGTCAGAGTAAAACACCTGTCAGTTAGTCAGAGTGAAAAGCCTGTCAGTTAGTCAGAGTGAAACACCTGTCAGTTAGTCAGAGTAAAACACCTGTCAGTTAGTCAGAGTAAAACACCTGTCAGTTAGTCAGAGTGAAAAGCCTGTCAGTTAGTCAGAGTAAAACACCTGTCAGTTGGTCAGAGTGAAACAGCTGTCAGTTAGTCAGAGTAAAACACCTGTCAGTTAGTCAGAGTGAAAAGCCTGTCAGCTAGTCAGAGAAACACCTATCAGTTAGTCAGAGAGTGAAACACCTGTCAGATAGTCAGAGTGAAACACCTGTCAGTTAGTCAGAGTGAAACACCTGTCAGTTAGCCAGAGCGAAACACCTGTCAGTTAGTCAGAGTAAAACACCTGTCAGTTAGTCAGAGTGAAACACCTGTCAGTTAGTCAGAGTGAAAAGCCTGTCAGTTAGTCAGAGTGAAACACCTGTCAGTTAGTCAGAGTAAAACACCTGTCAGTTAGTCAGAGTAAAACGACTGTCAGTTAGTCAGAGAGTGAAACACCTGTCAGTTAGTCAGAGAGTGAAACGCCTGTCAGTTAGTCAGAGTGAAACACCTGTCAGTTAGTCAGAGTAAAACACCTGTCAGTTAGTCAGAGTGAAAAGCCTGTCAGTTAGTCAGAGTGAAACACCTGTCAGTTAGTCAGAGTAAAACACCTGTCAGTTAGTCAGAGTAAAACACCTGTCAGTTAGTCAGAGTGAAAAGCCTGTCAGTTAGTCAGAGTAAAACACCTGTCAGTTGGTCAGAGTGAAACAGCTGTCAGTTAGTCAGAGTAAAACACCTGTCAGTTAGTCAGAGTGAAAAGCCTGTCAGCTAGTCAGAGAAACACCTATCAGTTAGTCAGAGAGTGAAACACCTGTCAGATAGTCAGAGTGAAACACCTGTCAGTTAGTCAGAGAGTGAAACACCTGTCAGTTAGTCAGAGTGAAACACCTGTCAGTTAGTCAGAGTGAAAAGCCTGTCAGTTAGTCAGAGTGAAACACCTGTCAGTTAGTCAGAGTGAAACGCCTGTCAGTTAGTCAGAGTGAAACACCTGTCAGTTAGTGTGAGTAAAACACCTGTCAGTTAGTCAGAGTGAAAAGCCTGTCAGTTATTCAGAGTGAAACGCCTGTCAGTTAGTCAGAGTAAAACACCTGTCAGTTAGTCAGAGTGAAACGCCTGTCAGTTAGTCAGAGTAAAACGCCTGTCAGTTAGTCTGAGTAAAACACCTGTCAGTTAGTCAGAGTGAAACACCTGTCAGTTAGACAGAGAGTGAAACACCTGTCAGTTAGTCAGAGTAAAACACCTGTCAGTTAGTCTGAGTAAAACACCTGTCAGTTAGTCAGAGAGTGAAACACCTATCAGTTAGTCAGAGAGTGAAACACCTGTCAGTTAGTCAGAGTGAAACGCCTGTCAGATAGTCAGAGTGAAATGCCTGTCAGTTAGTCAGAGTAAAACACCTGTCAGTTAGTCAGAGAGTGAAACACCTGTCAGTTAGTCAGAGAGTGAAACACCTGTCAGTTAGTCAGAGAGTGAAACGCCTGTCAGTTAGTCAGAGTGAAACACCTGTCAGTTAGTCAGAGTAAAACACCTGTCAGTTAGTCAGAGTGAAACACCTGTCAGTTAGACAGAGTGAAAAGCCTGTCAGTTAGTCAGAGTAAAACACCTGTCAGTTAGTCAGAGTGAAAATCCTGTCAGCTAGTCAGAGAAACACCTATCAGTTAGTCAGAGAGAGAAACACCTTTCAGTTAGTCAGAGTGAAACACCTGTCAGATAGTCAGAGTGAAACACCTGTCAGTTAGTCAGAGTGAAACACCTGTCAGTTAGTCAGAGAGTGAAAAGCCTGTCAGTTAGTCAGAGTAAAACACCTGTCAGTTAGTCAGAGTGAAACACCTGTCAGTTAGTCAGAGAGTGAAACACCTGTCAGTTAGTCAGAGTGAAACGCCTGTCAGTTAGTCAGAGTGAAACACCTGTCAGTTAGTCAGAGTAAAACACCTGTCAGTTAGTCAGAGTAAAACGCCTGTCAGTTAGTCAGAGAGTGAAACACCTGTCAGTTAGTCAGAGAGTGAAACGCCTGTCAGTTAGTCAGAGTGAAACACCTGTCAGTTAGTCAGAGTAAAACACCTGTCAGTTAGTCAGAGTGAAAAGCCTGTCAGTTAGTCAGAGTGAAACACCTGTCAGTTAGTCAGAGTAAAACACCTGTCAGTTAGTCAGAGTAAAACACCTGTCAGTTAGTCAGAGTGAAAAGCCTGTCAGTTAGTCAGAGTAAAACACCTGTCAGTTGGTCAGAGTGAAACAGCTGTCAGTTAGTCAGAGTAAAACACCTGTCAGTTAGTCAGAGTGAAAAGCCTGTCAGCTAGTCAGAGAAACACCTATCAGTTAGTCAGAGAGTGAAAAGCCTGTCAGTTAGTCAGAGTGTGAAACACCTGTCAGTTAGTCAGAGTGAAACACCTCAGTAAGTCAGAGTGAAACGCCTGTCAATTAGTCAGAGTGAAACACCTGTCAGTTAGTCATAGTGAAACACCTGTCAGTTAGTCAGAGAGTGAAACACCTGTCAGTTAGTCAGTGTGAAACACCTGTCAGTTAGTCAGAGTGAAAAGCCTGTCAGTTAGTCAGAGTGAAACACCTGTCAGTTAGTCAGAGTGAAACGCCTGTCAGTTAGTCAGAGTGAAACACCTGTCAGTTAGTCAGAGTAAAACACCTGTCAGTTAGTCAGAGTAAAACACCTGTCAGTTAGTCAGAATGAAAAGCCTGTCAGTTAGTCAGAGTGAAACACCTGTCAGTTAGTCAGAGTAAAACACCTGTCAGTTAGTCAGAGTAAAACACCTGTCAGTTAGTCAGAGAGTGAAACACCTGTCAGTTAGAGTGAAACACCTGTCAGTTAGTCAGAGTAAAACACCTGTCAGTTAGTCAGAGTGAAACACCTGTCAGTTAGTCAGAGTAAAACGCCTGTCAGTTAGTCAGAGTAAAACACCTGTCAGTTAGTCAGTGAAACACCTGTCAGTTAGTCAGAGTAAAACACCTGTCAGTTAGTCAGAGTAAAACACCTGTCAGTTAGTCAGAGTGAAACGCCTGTCAGTTAGTCAGAGAGTGAAACACCTGTCAGTTAGTCAGAGTAAAACACCTGTCAGTTAGTCAGAGTGAAACATCTGTCAGTTAGTCAGAGTAAAACACCTGTCAGTTAGTCAGAGTAAAATGCCTGTCAGTTAGTCAGAGTAAAACGCCTGTCAGTTAGTCAGAGTAAAACACCTGTCAGTTAGTCAGAGTGAAACACCTGTCAGTTAGTCAGAGTAAAACACCTGTCAGTTAGTCAGAGAGTGAAACACCTGTCAGTTAGTCAGAGTGAAACGCCTGTCAGTTAGTCAGAGTGAAACACCTGTCAGTTAGTCAGAGTGAAACACATGTCAGTTAGTCAGAGAGTGAAACACCTGTCAGTTAGTCAGAGTGAAACGCCTGTCAGTTAGTCAGAGTAAAACACCTGTCAGTTAGTCAGAGAGTGAAACACCTGTCAGTTAGAGTGAAATGAATGTATGTTAGTCAGAGTGAAACACCTGTCAGTTAGTCAGAGTAAAACACCTGTCAGTTAGTCAGAGAGTGAAACACCTGTCAGTTAGTCAGAGTGAAATGCATGTCAGTTAGTCAGAGAGTGAAAATACACCATGACACATAGAGAAAGCTACAAAGCAAAATATCTATCAATGTTGGACTTGACATAAACCCTTTTGCTCTTTGGGGATTATAGGTAATGCAATGGTATCAATGTTAGATGGAGAGTGAAAGTCTCAGAACTCTCTCACACTGACGACCATGATTAACTCTACCCTGAGGCTCAGTCTAACCTCCACCTTAAAAACAAACCAGCCAATTACCCAACAAGGGAATTATCCCTCCTCACTAAGACACTCTCTCTTTCCCCTTGTGGCGCTACACTTTACCACTGATAACACTGTTCTGCCACTGAACCTAACAAATTACACAGCCCCATCCTCTCTTGCTCAGCTAATTTCCTCTGGAGCTGACAACGCTGGGTCAGAGCAATACCCTGCACCTGGCAAGGCTGTGCTCTGCTCTGCTGTGAGACAACACTAACGAGGTTCTGTATCTTTTTTAGGAACTTTTTATTGGGAGACGCTAATTTTATTCCAGGCACTTTTAGCTGTCGCACAGGGACCACATTAGAAATGATTCATGCTCAGAGAGGGAGAGAGAGAGGGAGTGGATGTGCTGACTTGTTCTAAGAACAAACTTTCTAAAAAGTTCATGCCACAGTATGGAGGAGAAGTGCCATTTAAAAAGATGGTTTTCTATTCAGCAAATTCTTGTGTGGGTGTTGACGTCTGTCAAAACCAAGATCATACTCTGACTCCATTTGTTATAAGTCCCCATTCAGACCTAGTCCCCATTCAGACCTAGTCCCCATTCAGGCCTTTGTGCTGAGAGAAATGAACTGTACAAAAAGGAATTGACCATCATGTTTTTATGTTCACGTATTTCATTTGCTGACAACAACAAAAACATTGTTGAACATTGACTTACCTTGAGGACGTCGGATTTGGTGCTGAGGGCATCAGACTGCTGAACAGCCTCAGTCAGGGCCTGAACGTCGCTGTGTGGATGTGGCTGAGCGGTGTGTCTGGTTGAGCCCAGCCTGAGAAGCAGCAGCCCCAGCAGGAAGCCAAAGGCCATGCCCAGAGCCATGCCTGACATGTAGGGGCCCAGGGGGAGAATGAAGTAGGCGTATGACAACACAGCCACACAGAACAACCCCATGCGTGGTGGTGGTAGAGAGGTGGGTTGATGGGGTCCTGAGGAGATCAGAGAACCAGGCAATCTCCGCAGACGACTGTGATGATGTCTCTCGACGGCCACAACCTGCATGACTTCATCGTAGGTGCAGATCTCCAGTTCCTCTGTCGTGTAGTTTAGTTTGTTATCGTGGTGATTGTGGACAGAACATGTTCTAGTGGGCAGACCCTTCCTGGGATGTCTGGCACATGGCCAGTCAAACACCGGCGGAGAGCCACCCTCCGTTCTCTTGGTGCTCTGCAGAGGAGACTCTGTGTTACCCACCTCCATGCTGTCCATCCTCCCCACACAGACCCCTCTGGAGCTGGGGGAGTCGGCTGAGGGAGTCCCTGTAGCTCTCTGGTGCTTGGGGCTGCCTGCTGCTGCATTCTCCTTACTGAACATAGGCTCCTGCATGGCCTCAGAGAACTTCCGCTTCGTGTCCTCCAGCTCCATCTTGAAGAAGCCTGCCTTGGTGCCTTCGGACGGGGATAGAGTGACTGGTGAGGGTGGGGCGGTACGGGAATCTCTGTTACTCCTTCCCTTAGGCTGAGTTAGGTTCTTCCACTGCAGGTGGAGGTTGAGGCGGGAGTCAGACTTGGACTGCGACACCTCTGGCTCTGAGCGGGAGATCTCAGTAGAGATGGACTTGACCAGGCTGAGGAAGGGCCGGGGTCTAAGGGATGAGCCCTGAGAGAGCTCCAGCTCTGTGGACAGGGATTTCACCAGGCTGGCCAGGGGCTGGTGGGTGGGGGTGGCTGGGCCGGGGGAGAGGAAGCTAGGGGCTAAGATGGAGGAGTCCTCCAGGGACCCAGGGGAAGAGGGGGAGAGGGGTACGTGGAAGGCTGGGGAGTACAGGCAGTGTTGGTCCTCCTCCTCTGTGGAGTTCAGTCTCTCCTTGGAGAGGGAGATGTAAGGAGTCTGGTCGACATAGTCGTGTTCCAGGGGGAAGATGAGCTCGTTGTCATCCAGACTGTCCCACTCACCCTCTGTGCCTGTTAGCTGGATCACGATCCCTCTCCTGAGCCCGCCATGGTGGGCCCTGACTGGGGGAGCAGGAGACGGACAGCGGGCCGGGCTCTGGGGGTCATGGGTTGGCCTTACACCTCCCATTCCACCTCCTCCATCTGCTCCTTCTCTTCCTCTCGCCTCATTTTCTCCTATCTCTGCCATTTCTTATCTTTACATTGCAGACCAAGGCACCTAGGAGTTAGCATAAGAAATAACAACCCAGTCAGCTACTGTTCATTATTAAGTCCCAGGAGAGAGGGAGAGAAAAAAGAGAGAGAGAGCTTCTTTTGACATGTTTATGCATCATTTTAATCATCAGCATGTTCCTTTCAGTGAGAAGAAGTGTGAACGTAGCTTGGCAGGAGAGGGGAAAGGACTTACATTTAAATCTCTGTATTGACGTCTGCCTACATCTGAATCAGGCCCTGATAACAACATCTCCCTCTCCCCCTGCTGTGGCTTCACATTTGTGTGTGTGTGTGTGTGTGTGTGTGTGTGTGTGTGTGTGTGTGTGTGTGTGTGTGTGTGTGTGTGTGTGTGTGTGTGTGTGTGTGTGTGTGTGTGTGTGTGTGTGTGTGTGTTGGGAAGTAGGGCCTATCCAGAAATAGATGAGAGTTTCCTCCCCATATGTTGTTTAAAATAGGGAAGAACACAGTGCTTCAATCCAATTCTGTACTTTGTTAGGGAAGAAGTGCTGATTAAAAGGTAAGATTACACTCATTCACAAGGCTACACTAATATAATAATTATTAATGCATATTAACTTCCAGAGAAAATGCTAGTTTTTGGGTTGAAATGACATGGAAACAATGTTGATTCAACCAGTTTTTGATCCCCAGTGGGATCAGTCTGTCTTACTGTTAGCACTGTCGTCTGAGCACAGAGCAGCCCGTCAGCATGATGTGATTGGTTCTTGCTTTAGCAGCTTAAAGTGCAGCTTATGTAACACTAAGATGAATGGTAACGGTAGTCAGAGATGCTTTCACTCTCCTCCTTCAGGCAGCCAGACAGACATTTTGACAGCCTGTATGTTTACATCTATTCTGTTCCCACGGTACTAGAGTGCTGAGAGTGGAACAGAGCTAACAGAAAGCTTGGAATGGAGTGACTGTGAGTGTGGAAATGACAGGATCAGTGGACAGGAAGATGATGATGATGATGACCCAATGAGATCCCAGTTCCTCCACCAGTCTATCTGGGGATTTGTCCGAAATGGCACACTTTTCCCTACATAGCGCACTACTGTTCGTAATTTTAGTGCACTATATAGGACTTCCAGCCAGGACAGGGTATCTACCAATTTTTCATGGTTAGCTAGCTATCTAGCCCTATTGACTTACTATGGACTTGGGACTTACCCATTCACTGAACCGTCTTCCAGCCAGGGCAATAGCAATAGAGACGAAATAAGATATACACAAAGCAATCGTTTTGCTTGATAACTATCAGCTAGCTTTATGTGAATAGTAATAATGTAGCTAACCAGATAGTTTAACAGGCAAAAATAACCTAAAACTAATATTATGCAAGATAGATGTAAATTCTTCTGTAGTAGCTAGCCAGTTAGCCCTATTGATTTAATATGGGCTTGCTATCTACGGTACATTGGTAGGTAAACATGCCAAAATGATATACACACACTCTCATTCAAATACACACATACACGGGGACACACACAGGTAAATAGAGCCAGACATGCACTCAAACATATACAGTTGGCCTTGCTGTTATGATTTTTGTTGTTTTTTGCATTGTTGTTTTCTGTTTTTCTTTTTTACATATTTCTCTTTAGTTGGTTGTTGGTGCATTGGGGGGTTCTTGGGGGTGGGGAATGGAATTAATTAAATGTCTTATCTATTTATTTTCTTGGGGGGGGCTGTGGGAGGGGTCTCAGATGGTTGAGGGGCAGCTATTGGGTAACTGTGGGGGGATCTTTGAGGGTTCGGATCCCCGTTTTTGGCCTTGTGGGAGATCTGTCGACATGCCCTTGAGCAAGGCATTGACCCTGGATACTTCTGTGTGTTGCTCTGAATGGGAGTCTGTTGGATGACTGGTGTGGTGTAGTTGTTGAGCGGCTTCACTGCAAGTATATTATATGTTTTGGATTCAATAACAAAAAAAATATATATTTAATACATATTAAAAAACACAGCATGTATATATTTTGTATAAAATATTTTAGTCAGGCAACATATGAGATGGTGAATAGGCAAGATTTCATTCCGAAGTCGGAGAATATTTTCTCTCGCTTCAGCTCATTGATTTCAATACATTTTGAATAATATTTTAAATGGTTGCGTCATATTTCTTTGCATACTTTCCGTTGAAGCTTGGATCGATGCATGCTTTGAAATAGGTATAAATGGAGTATGCATTCGAGGAGTGCCCTCCGTGCTCCGTTTCACATACTTTCATTTGTACTCATACTCTGACCCTCCCGTGCCCCAATTTGTGTGCTCGGAGCACTGTAGTATGCATTTTGAGAAGCACCCACAAAGTCCCAGACAGCATCAGACCTCCCAGCCTGGGGACAAACAGCATCAGACCTCCCAGCCTGGGGACAGACAGCATCAGACCTCCCAGCTTGGGGACAAACAGCATCAGACCTCCCAGCTTGGGGACAAACAGCATCAGACCTCCCAGCTTGGGGACAAACAGCATCAGCCCTCCCAGCTTGGGGACAAACAGCATCAGACCTCCCAGCTTGGGGACAAACAGCGTCAGACCTCCCAGCTTGGGGACAAACAGCATCAGACCTCCCAGCCTGGGGACAGACAGCATCAGACCTCCCAGCCTGGGGACAGACAGCATCAGACCTCCCAGCCTGGGGACAAACAGCATCAGACCTCCCAGCCTGGGGACAGACAGCATCAGACCTCCCAGCCTGGGGACAAACAGCATCCGACCTCCCAGCCTGGGGACAAACAGCATCAGACCTCCCAGCTTGGGGACAAACAGCATCAGACCTCCCAGCCTGGGGACAAACAGCATCAGACCTCCCAGCCTGGGGACAGACAGCATCAGACCTCCCAGCTTGGGGACAGACAGCATCAGACCTCCCAGCTTGGGGACAAACAGCATCAGACCTCCCAGCTTGGGGACAAACAGCATCAGACCTCCCAGCTTGGGGACAAACAGCATCAGACCTCCCAGCTTGGGGACAAACAGCATCAGACCTCCCAGCTTGGGGACAAACAGCGTCAGACCTCCCAGCTTGGGGACAAACAGCATCAGACCTCCCAGCCTGGGGACAGACAGCATCAGACCTCCCAGCCTGGGGACAGACAGCATCAGACCTCCCAGCCTGGGGACAAACAGCATCAGACCTCCCAGCCTGGGGACAGACAGCATCAAACCTCCCAGCCTGGGGACAAACAGCATCAGACCTCCCAGCCTGGGGACAGACAGCATCAAACCTCCCAGCCTGGGTGCACAGTGCATTCACAGAAATAGTAGCAATATACACACATAGGTGCATGAGTGCACACACACAAACAGTATATGCAGGTGCACACAAACACACACACACACACAAACACTTCTCTATCTCTCTCTGTCTCTCTCCAGGGACCTCCTTCACACATAAAAATACAAATCTGTACAAAACGTATTCTGAGTGAGAATAAAGCCTTCACCTCTAGCTGTAGTAATCTGGTCTCCATGGCCTAAGCCAGTGGCAGCGCTGTGCTATGACAGACATGGATTGCATTCCAAAGGGCACTCTATTCTCTTTATAGTACACTACTTTTGTCCACAGCCCATAGGACTCTGATCAAAAGTAGTGTCCTATATATAGGGAATAGGATGCCATTTTGGGAAGCATCCATGGTTATGAAATGCCTCAGGCAGCATTATCTACCAGGCAGCATTATTCTAGACAGGCTCAACCACGGCTTGGCTAATATAATGCTTGACACACGATGATGGACTGGTGGACATTTGACGTGTCAACTCAGCATGTAATGTAAAGAGCATGAAGGACTATCAGTCAGTGGAGCATGCAAAGGGTGAAGTCATGCTGGTGACACTGGCAGTATAGAACAAGGTAACTATCAACTAGTTTACCAGTTGCAGTGGTATATGGATTTTCCATTGTAGGGTTAAGTAAAATTCTACCTAAAATGAATTCCCAATCTCATGTGTACTGCAGTATACTATACAGGCTATAGAGGAAAGCTTTATAGGAAGCAGCAAGTATTTGCCCTGATAATCTGAGATAGCCACTATGTCATTCAGTCTATGGAGGAGTTACTCTACTCCTCCTAGGGCAAGTCAATGTTCTCCATCACCAATGTGCCTCCATGTGAGCACTACTGCACTGACAGACAGACAGACAGACAGACAGACAGACCTCTCAGGCCATGCAGTGTCAATACCCTCTCTCTGAGTCTGATCAGACAGCCGGCCAGTGCCAGAGAACCACATTAACCATAATGCACGCTTTCACTGTAAAGTCAGACAAATAATATTGTGGACAAAAATAACAATGAATATGTTTGGAGATCTGGAAACTTGTTGACCCACTGATTTCTTTAACATCACTGACAGCTATCACGGTGACAGCACTAGGCCTATGGATATCTTCCAAATCAATTGGATCTGGAAGTGGTACAAAATAATAAACTGTGATCTCATTGATACATGTATGGTATAAATGGTGATCAGTTATTGTGATAAATGATGCTCTGTCTAGAGACAAAAGACAAAAAAGTTCCTGACATGCTATGGCATAAATTAACTAAATGCTATAAATAAAACATGTCAAGCCATAGGATGTTCTTACAGGTCTATAAAGCATGTGAGGCGCCAAAACATATTGAATTAAAAATCAATAATATCAAAACGGACCTCAACTCACTTGGTTATCGCAGCAGCATGGACACCCACCACACCACTTGGTTATCGCAGCAGCATGGACACCCACCACACCACTTGGTTATCGCTACAGCATGGACACCCACCACACCACTTGGTTATCGCTACAGCATGGACACCCACCACACCACTTGGTTATCGCAGCAGCATGGACACCCACCACACCACTTGGTTATCGCAGCAGCATGGGCACACACACCACTTGGTTATCGCTACAGCATGGACACCCACCACACCACTTGGTTATCGCAGCAGCATGGACACCCACCACACCACTTGGTTATCGCTACAGCATGGACACACACCACACCACTTGGTTATCGCTGTAGCATGGACACACACCACACCACTTGGTTATCGCTGCAGCATGGACGCACACACCACTTGGTTATATTACAGAATGGACACCCACCGCATCACTTGGTTATCGCTGCAGCATGGACGCACAAACCACTTGGTTATAGCTGCAGCAAGGACGCACACCACACCACTTGGACGTACACAACTTCTTCTCGTGTAGGCTATTCTTCAATCCTCACAAACACTATGAGAAGCGAACTCCATTCTCCATGACTAACTTGACTATACGATTTGCAATTCAATCAGTTAAATTCAATAGTCTTTATTCTCGAAAATAACGGTTTGTCAAGATTGTCGGATGCGACCTGAAGAGATGTCCCGCGAAATGCGCATAGTGTGCTCTTGCCACATAAAGCCTGGCTATAGCTGCGCGCACTTGCTTTACAAATTGTAATTATTCATGACTAACGCCCAGAAGAATATTGCCGGTTTTTCCTATTTTAGTGAAGTGAAGTCACTGCCTGGTATAAACGTAGATAGACCAGCTGCAAACCGATTTTAGAATAGAAGAGATCATGTGACTCCAGTTCCACCACGCGCTGCGCTCGCTCACACTTACCCCTCGCAGATTGACTCTGTTCTCTCCAGATGTGACACGCGCTCCCAGCATCAGCAGCAGCTAGAGCTCCTCTCAGAATCTCACCAATCTGATTCTAAAAACCATGGCTGCAGTGCACATTAATCAGTGCACTTTAAATGGCGATGATCAGTTGGTGTTGCTTCTATGTAGCCTACCTCTGCTTTTTTATGAGGTTTAGCTTTATTCTGACGTCACTAAGGCCATTCAAATCATTGTGAAACAACATAGGAACTGGACAATACAAAGTATACAATCACATTTCGAGTCAGTCTAAACTTTTAAAATTGAAATACTCAAAACACCATCATTATGTAGTAAAACCATGAAAAGTAGTGCTTGCACCTAAACTGAGATCTGGTGTTTGGAGGGTGTTTAAATGTAAAACCCAATGTAAGTGTTAGGATACACAGAATGGAAGTACTGGTTCTTCAATCTGAATATTTGTGTTTTTAAGTGTTTCAGTGCATGTAAAAGACAGTATCAAAACAATGTTTTGGAAGACTGTGTCCTTCATACAATCAAATGGTTTCAAATTACCAGTGGTTTATAGGATAAATATTGATTGATGAAGATTTTCAGTCAATATTTTGATCAACATTTTAAAGAAAACTGGGAATTGAATACTTTTCATGGGTAGACAATGGCACTAATGTCCACCAGGCTACAGTTGCCAGGCCCATTGTGAGATTAGAAATAATTGTACAATTAAAATGTTTAGGGCTATGTAAATCATAGCAGTGGTATCATGTAAAGTAATCCTTCTAATCCTTCTAACCTGGATAAGAGGTAAGAGCGTCTGGATAAGAGCGTCTGCTAAATGACGTAAATGTAGAATGTATAAAGTGAACTTTCATCACTAGTACCCATGTGAGAAAGTGGATGTGAACTTGGGTGTCCTACTTGTCAAAACACTGCCTTAGTCCACTCAGCCAGTGTGCAGGACTAACTGTTGTGCTGAGCTGCCATTGTTACAATGAGCACATGGGGCACAATTCAGACTGTAGATAAGTACACTTCAACATGGACTCAATAAAACATGGACTTAAGTCAATAACCTAATTATACATTCATATACTATCATTACTGCTTGTTATTATGTGCTGTTTATCTGTCTTCCTGCAGAAAAACGTACATACAAACTACGTTATCCACCGGCTGGCCAATCCTAACCTCAGCCAATCAAGACCAGAATCACAGATGGTCAACTCAACTGTCAATCATATCATTGAACTCAACTGTACTGTGATTCCACCCGTCTGAACAACCTTCCATGCCATGTACCATCATCTGAATATAAAGACTCAGGTCAGTGCATTTGCATAATGGCTGACTGGTTCATTGCATTGATCCCTGGGCTGAAGTTCTGTAAAATGTTTGTATGTGCTACTGTTAACATTAACAGTCATTGCCTGTATTGATTTTCCATTCATGATAAATATAATGCCATATTCTCATTGATTTGGAAGAATTTTAATATGATAAATACCTTACAGATCTTTGAACTGACTTACTTCATAAATATAGAAAATTTGAAAATACCTGTTAATGTTTTGTTGTCTTTTGATCAGTTGCTAAGAAACATTAATGCATTTGAAGCTAACAAATCATGTCTTGAAAAAGCAATTTTGTACTCAATAATTATTATCCTGGACAAGCTTATTAACTTGTATTTTTACAAAACTATTAAGCATAATACTGTATATTTGGCCTTTTGGAATAACCAATGAGGAGTTAATCAACACACCATATGAGAGCAGGAAATCTACAACACACAGGTGGCTGGTGGCACCTTAATTGGGGAGGATGGCTGGAATGGAATAGTATCGAACACATCAAACACATGGAAACCATACAATTCCATTTACTCCATTACAGCTATTATTACGAGCCGTCGTCCCCTCAACAGCCTCCTGTGCTACAATAAGAGGAGGGAATCGTATTTACAGTATCTGGAAACTCCAGAAGGCGATATAATTCTGCACTACACAAGACTCGAAACACCATCATAGTGTTTTCAACCTTTTCTGGGTTCGTGCTCCCAGTCTCTGGCAAGGTGTTGCACAACTCTTGATTAAGTGGTGTTACAACACACCATGTCATGTTTTAGAACACCTCAGGATGACGGTTTCAGTACACCTTAAATCTGTCCCAATACCCTCACAACCATGTGTTTCAATACTTCAGCAAAGTTAAGGTTTAATCTCCTTTAATTGGTGGCAGCTCAGTTGCCACTAGTTTTAGTGTTTCAAAGCACTTCATTTTATTAACAGTGTATTTTTCACAGGCCAAGGATGCTATGGTAATGCTCTCGATCTCAACCCCATTCTATAGAAGCCTTTATTAACTTGTCCTACAGATACAAATAGCAGGAGTCAGCTCTCTGGCCTAGAGCAGGAGAACACTTACGAAAGCAGGGGTAAGGGATAAAAGAATGAACAGGGCTGTCCATCTCTCTTGGCCTAAATACAGAGAGCCCTGGAAATGATAAGGAACAGGGCATGTAGTGTTCAGACTCACTGCTGCAGCTGGGTTGGAATAACCTCTCTCCCTCTCTCTCTCTACTATCTCTCTACCATCTCTCTCTCTCTCTCTCTCTCTCTCTCTCTCTCTCTCTCTCTCCCTTTCTCTCTCTCTCTCTCTCGCTCCCTTTCTCTCTACCATCTTTCTTTTTCTCTCTTTCCCTCTATCTCTCTCTTTGCCTCTCTCTCCTTGTCTTTCTTTCCTGCTTTCGCTTTCCTAATGTCTCTTTTCTCTCTACCCCCCTCTCTCTCTTGGATAATCCCCTATTAGAGGATACCTCTGACCAAAGGAACTCTTATTGTTGTAGCTATTCTCAAGGGTACTGTGACATCACACCATTCATCCCTCTCCTCTAACACAACACTGATGTCACTGATGCTGTTTTCTTACAATGGGAGCAGAGCCAAGTACTGAATACATAATCCACATCAAGTGGAGTCATCTCTTTCAAGTCCTATATTGGCATGGTCTGTATCCTACATGGCACCCTTCTCCCTATATACAGTGGGGGAAAAAAGTATTTGATCCCCTGCTGATTTTGTACGTTTGTCCACTGACAAAGAAAGGATTAGGCTATAATTTTAATGGTAGGTTTATTTGAACAGTGAGAGACAGAATAACCACAAAAATATCCAGAAAAACGCATGTCAAAAATGTTATAAATTGATTTGCATTTTAATGAGGGAAAAAAGTATTTGACCCCCTCTCAATCAGAAAGATTTCTGGCTCCCAGGTGTCTTCTATACAGGTAACGAGCTGAGATTAGGAGCACACTCTTAAAGGGAGTGCTCCTAACCGCAGCTTGTTACATGTAAAAAAGACACCTGTACACAGAAGCAATCAATCAATCAGATTCCAAACTCTCCACCATGGCCAAGACCAAAGAGCTCTCCAAGGATGTCAGGGACAAGATTGTAGACCTACACAAGGCTGGAATGGGCTACAAGCAGCTTGGTGAGAAGGTGACAACATTTGGTGCGATTGTTCGCAAATGGAAGAAACACAAAAGAACTGTCAATATCCCTCGGCCTGGGGCGCCATGCAAGATCTCACCTCGTGGAGTTGCAATGATCATGAGAACGGTGAGGAATCAGCCCAGAACTACACGGGAGGATCTTGTCAATGATCTCAAGGCAGCTGGGACCATAGACACCAAGAAAACAATTGGTAACACATTACGCCGTGAAGGACTGAAATCCTGCAGCGCCCGTAAGGTCCCTCTGCTCAAGAATACATATACAGGCCCGTCTGAAGTCTGCCAATGAACATCTGAATGACTCAGAGGACAACTGGTGAAAGTGTTGTGGTCAGATGAGACCAAAATTGAGCTCTTTGACATCAACTCAACTCGCCGTGTTTGGAGGAGGAGGAATGCTGCCTATGACCCCAAGAACACCATCTCCACCGTCAAACATGGAGGTGGAAACATTATGCTTTGGGGGTGTTTTTCTGCTAAGGGGACAGGACAACTTCACCGCATCAAAGGGACGATGGACTGGGCCATGTACCGTCAAATCTTGGGTGAGAACCTCCTTCCCTCAGCCAGGGCATTGAAAATGGGTCGTGGATGGGTATTCCAGCATGACAATGACCCAAAACACATGGCCAAGGCAACAAAGGAGTGGCTCAAGAAGAAGCACATTAACCTGTTTAGGATAGGGGGCAGTATTTTCACGTCCGGATAAAAAACGTACCCGATTTAATCTGGTTATTACTCCTGCCCACAAACTAGAATATGCATATAATTGTTTGATTCGGTTAGACAACAGCCAAAAGTGTCTAAAACTGTTTGAAGGTTGTCTGTGAGTATAACAGAACTCATACGGCAGGCCAAAACCTGAGAAGATTCTATACAGGAAGGTCCTCTCTGACCATTTCTTGCCCTTCTATAGCCTCTTTATCGAAAACAGAGGATCTCTGCTGTAACGTGACATTTTCTAAGGCTCCCATAGGCTCTCAGAAGGCGCCAGAACGGGGAATGATGACTCTGCAGTCCCTGGGCGAAAAACAGTAGCGCATTTGGATAGTTGTCGATCTGAGAACAATGAAACGGGTGTGCGCATGCACGTGAAGAGTCCATTTTACATTTTCAGTCTTTGAACAAAAACAACGTCTCCCGGTCGGAATATTATCGCTATTTTACGAGAAAAATCGCATGAAAATGGATTTTAAACAGCGTTTGACATGCTTCGAAGTACGGTAATGGAATATTTTGAATTTTTTTGTCACGATACGCGTCGGGCGCGTCACCCTTCGGATAGTGTCTTGAACGCAAGAACAAAACGCCGCTATTTGGATATAACTATGGATTATTTGGAACCAAAACAACATTGGGTGTAAAGTAGAAGTCCTGGGAGTGCATTCTGATGAAGAACAGCAAAGGTAATCCAATTTTTCTTATAGTAAATCTGAGTTTGGTGAGTGCCAAACTTGGTGGGTGTCTAAATAGCTAGCCATGATGGCCGGGCTATCTACTCAGAATATTGCAAAATGTGCTTTTGCCGAAAAGCTATTTTAAAATCTGACACCGCGATTGCATAAAGGAGTTCTGTATCTATAATTCTTAAAATAATTGTTATGTATTTTGTGAACGTTAATCATGAGTAATTTAGTAAATTCACCGGAAGTTTGCAGTGGGTATGCTAGTTCTGAACGTCACATGCTAATGCAAAAAGCTGGTTTTTGATATAAATATGAACTTGATTGAACAAAACATCCATGTATTGTATAACATAATGTCCTAGGAGTGTCATCTGATGAAGATCATCAAAGGTTAGTGCTGCATTTAGCTGTGGTTTTGGTTTTTGTGACATATACGCTTGCTTTGAAAATGGCTGTGTGATTATTTTTGGCATGGTACACTCCTGACATAATCTAAAGTTTTGCTTTCGCTGTAAAGCCTTTTTGAAATCGGACAATGTGGTTAGATTAACGAGAGTCTTGTCTTTAAAATGGTGTAAAATAGTCATATGTTTGAGAAATTGAAGTTATAGCATTTTTGAGGTATTTGTATTTCACGCCACGCGATTCCACTGGCTGTTGACTAGGGAGGTTAAGCATCGCTAATCCAAAATTAAATCCAGAATCGGCTTCCTATTTCGCAACAAAGCATCCTTCACTCATGCTGCCAAACAATCCCTCGGAAAACTGACTATCCTACCGATCCTTGACTTCAGCGATGTCATTTACAAAACAGCCTCCAACACTCTACTCAACATATTGGATGCAGTCTATCACAGTGCCATTCGTTTTGTCACCAAAGCCTAATATACTACCCACCACTGCGACCTGTGCGCTCTCGTTGGCTGGCCCTCACTTCATACTCGGTGCCAAACCTATTGGCTCCAGGTCATCTACAAGTATTTGCTAGGTAAAGCCCCGCCTTATCTCAGCTCACTGGTCACCATAGCAGCACCCACCCGTAGCATGCGCTCCAGCAGGTATATCTCACTGGTCACCCCCAAAGTCAATTCCTCCTTTGGCCGCCTTTCCTTCCAGTTCTCTGCTGCCAATAACTGCAAAAATCACTGAAGCTGGAGACTCATATCTCCCTCTCTAGCTTTAAGCACCAGCTGTCAGAGCAGCTCACAGTTCACTGCACCTGTACATAGCCCATCTGTAAATAGCCCATCGAACTACCTCATCCCCATACTGTATTTATTTATTTATCTTGCTCCTTTGCACCCCAGTATCTCTACTTGCACATTCTTCTGAACATCTATCACTCCAGTGTGTAATTGGTATATTGAAATTACTTCGCCACCATGGCCAATTTATTGCCTTACCTCCCTTATCTTACCTCATTTGCACACACTGGATATAGTATTTTTCTACTGTATTATTGACTGTGTTTGTTTATTCCATGTGTAACTCTGTGTTGTTGTATGTGTCGCACTGCTTTGCTTTATCTTGGCCAGGTCGCAGTTGTAAATGAGAACTTGTTCTCAACTAGCCTACCTGGTTAAATAAAGGTGAAAAAAATAAATAAAATAAAATAGGACCTACTGAATAGATGAGTCTTCAGTAAAGACTTAAAGGTTGAGACCGAGTCTGCATCTCTCACATGGATAGGCAGACCATTCCATTAAAATGGAGCTCTATAAGAGAAAGCCCTTCCTCCTGTTTGCTTAGAAATTCAATGGAAAATAAGGAGGCTTGCATCTTGTGACCATAGCTTACTGTAACGCCCTGGCCATAGAGAGGGGTTTTTGTTCTTTATTTTGGTTAGGCCAGGGTGTTACATTGGGTGGGCGTTCTATGTTCCTTTTTCTATGTTTTTGTATTTCTTTGTTTTGGGCCGTGTGTGTGGCTCCCAATCAGGCACAGCTGAAGCTTGTTGCTGCTGATTGGGAGTCACACATAAGGAGCATGTTTTTCCTTTGGGTTTTGTGGGTAATTGTTTCTGTCAGTGTTTTGTACCAGACAGGACTGTTTGCTGTCGGTTTACTCGTTTCTTGTTTTGTATAGTGTTCATGTTGTTTATATTAAATTCTGATAATGAACACTAACTCCGCTGCACCTTGGTCCACTTCTTCAGACGACAGCCGTTACACTTACGTGTTGGTATGTACGGCAGGACCAAATCGGAGAGATAGGTAGGAGCAAGTCAATGTAACGTAGGTTAGCAGTAAAATCTTGAAATCAGCCCTATCCTTAACAGGAAGCAAGTGTAGATAGGCTAGCACTGGGGTAAAATAATTACATTTTTTGGTTCTAGTCAAGATTCTAGCAGCAGTATTTAGCACTAACTGAAGTTTATTTGGTGCTTTATCCGGGTAGCAGGAGAGTAGAGCGTTGCAGTAGTCTAATCTAGAATTGACAAAGCATAGATTAGCTTTTCTGCATCATTTATTGACACATTTTTGCAACGTTACGAAGATAGAAAAAAGGTGCCCTTGAAATATTTTTGATATGTTCGTCAAAAGAGAGATCAGGGTCCAGAGTAACGCCTAAGTCAAATCAAATAAAACTGTATTTGTCACATGCGGCAAATACAACAGGTGTAGACAGGTGTAGACCTTACCATGAAATGCTTACTTGCAAACCTCTAGGGGCTAGGGGGCAGTATTTTCACGGCCGGATGAAAAACGTACCCAATTTAAACAGGTTACTACTCCGGCCCAGAAAATAGAATATGCATATTATTAGTAGATTTGGATAGAACCCACTCTGAAGTTTCTAAAACTGTTTGAATGGTGTCTCTAAGTATAACAGAACTCATATGGCAGGCAAAAACCTGAGAAAAAATACAAGCAGGAAATGAAAATTTTGTGGCTGTACTATTTTCAAGTCATTGGTAATAAATCACACAGTGACAAAGGATTCATTTTGCACTTCCTATGGCTTCCACTAGATGTCAACGATCTTTATAAAGTTGTTTGAAGCGTCTATGATGAACAGAGAACGAATGAGAAGGAAGGGAAGTTGACGTCCCTGGGAGGTCGTCACTTCATTATTGCGCGCACATGCGCGTTCATGTGAGGCGAGACATTTTTCAAAACTTGTTTCAAGACACAGGAGAGGTCGGGTTGAAATATTACTGATGTTTCACGTTAAAAATGGACCAAAAAATTGATGCTAAACAACGTTTGACATGTTTGAACGAATGTAAATAGATTTTTTTTTTAAATTTTCGTTGTGACTTTTCCCTCCCATTTTGAGTAGCCTACCGAACGCGCTAACAACACGGAACAGCATGGAGTTATTTGGACATAAATTATGAACTTCATCGAAAAAAACAACATTTGTTGTGGACCTGAGATTCCTGGAAGTGCCTTCTGATGAAGATTATTAAAGGTAAGGGAATATTGCTAATGTTATTCATGGTTTTAGATGATTCCAACATAGCGGCTAGCTGTATAGCCTAGTGTATTTTTCTGACCAGAGTACTCAGATTATTGCAAAGTATGCTTTCCCAGTAAAGTTATTTTAAGATCTGTCAATGCGGTTGCATTCAGAATGCAACCGTTATTCTTTGAATAACAGTTTAATACTTTAACCACGTTTTATAATGAGTATTTTTTTGTAAATTCACTGGCAGTTTTGGGGGAGACACATTTTCTCAACGACACACGCCGATGTAAAATGCTGTTTTTGGATATAAATATGAACTTGATAGAACAAAAATGCATGTATTGTCTAACATAATGTCCTAGGAGTGTCATCTGATGATTGTCAAAGGTTAGTGCATAATTTTAGCTGTTTTTCTGCTTTTGGTGACGCCTGTCCTTGAATTGAAAATGGATGTGTGTACTTTTTTGGCTATGTACTCTCCTAACATAATCTAACTTTATGCTTTCGCCGTAAAGCCTCTTTGAAAATCGGACAATGTGGTTCGATTAAGGAGATGTTTATCTTTTAAATGGCGTAAAATAGTTGATTGTTTGAGAAATTGAAATTATTAGATTTTTGATGTTTTGAATTTCCCGCCTTGCTAGCAATCCCGTCAGTGAGATTAGGTTACCCTCGATCCCCAACAGGTTTTAACCAGCAATAAAGTTCAAGAAAGAGTTAAGAAAACATTTACCAAATAAACTAAAGTAAAAAATAAATAAATAAGTACATAATAAAATACCAATAACAAGGCTATATACTGGGGGTACCAGTACCGAGTCAAGGTGCGGGGGTACAGGTTAGTCAAGGTAATTTGTACATGTTGTGAGAGAAATTTCAAGATTATGTTATAATACTGTTATTGCATCAAATGGTTGTTTTATGCAACAGAATAGAGGGTTCTTAACTCTATTCTGTCTGTGTGAACTGATAGTGGGCCTCTAGGGGGGTTAAAACTGACAGAAGATTTACGATGCTTTGGGGTGATGAACCTAACAAGACCGCATTCCATAGCATGAGTTGGTGTTTCTGTTCTATAAGGTACCAGGGAGAGATGACTCCAGAGCCAGACCCTGGTCTCTACACAATGGAAACAGTTTTTACAGCAGATACTGTCTACTGTGAATTATAAGTATCTTTCATACAAATCTTAACCTTGTGACCCATTCCATACATCTGTTGTTTGTCATGTAGACTAAAGGGGGTGTATATTGTCTACAAAATACCTTTTTACCTTTGTCTCGAGGCTCTCAATGAATAATCTGAGGGTGATTCGTCAACAATCCCGCACGAAATCCTGAACTGAAAAGACACACTAAATACCACCCCACTAATAACAGACAAGAAACAGGTGCGGAACAGACAGACAAAACCAAAAGACACAGAAACATGGATCGGTGGCAGCTAGTAGGCCGGCGATGACGACCGCCGAGCACCGCCCGACCGAGGAGGGGCGCCACCTTCTGTGGATACTGTGACAATATGTGTGTGTTGTATTGACCTGCTCACTTATTAATAAGTGAATAAAGATTTAGTTTATGTATAACTCTGACTTGTGTGATAAGTTTGTCTCTCCTCATTTGATAGTAAAGAAATTAACCACCACAGGGTAAAGTGACTATGCATAGATAATAAACAGCGAGTAGCAGCAGTGTAAAAACAACTGTATTCTGCTACAGTTGGTACCTGCGGATAATACATCCCTGTGCTCAAGTTAGGTACACATCTCTCATCTCAAGGCCAATCTACCCCCCACCCGTCTGTAAACACCTTTGTTACAGTGTAGACTCTTCCATTCTTTCTATTCAAGGCTTCTTCTCTATCATTTATTAAATATCTCAATGTTCAAACTTTAGCCAATTCCAACAGTCCTTCCTCTTGAACAATAGCGACCTAATGTTCACTTTACATAAACTTAGAAATTACTTAAATGGATAAACAATGATAATAAAATATGAATTTACAAAAAAAACTAACAAATCATTATAAAATATGAATTAAACAATCTAACAAATGGAACAAACAATAAACAACATTCACCGTGAGGTTTACATATGTAAGAGACTTATGGCCTCTGTACTATGATCGCACAATTTTATTCCCATCTATCATCACATAACAAAATGCCATTCCAGCTGAATCTGAGGTCTTGTTATATGTCAGATGGAGCGGCTTTGGTTTCTCCACTTCCCCCTTCTGGTTCCTAAGAGAGTGATAGCACAAGACTCGGAAAGCAACAAAAATACATAAAACATAACAGTATTAACAATGTGATACGCTATGCATATTTATATAAAGTCTGAAACCATGACAATTCCCACTCTCTCTTCACCTGACTCTATGCCTCCAGGATAATTTCCTGCTGGGTTCCACAAACATGAAAGCTCTAAAAAGCTTCATCATGCTTTCACCCAGTCTTCCCCTTTAGGCCCCAGGTTCCAAGAGGTGTTCCCAAGTCATGTCATTTTCACTTTGTTCCCCATCTTCTCCATTTCACCTGATAGGCACGACACCTGATATGCAAGTGCGTATCCCTAATCCACGTTCCATCCTCTTGAGGTAACTCAGCACTGTATCTGCTTTTATATCAATGCCTTCAACATTTTGTTCACAGTACAATTACCCCTCTATCCTCTATCATATGATGCATTAACCCATAAAGCAGCTAAACCCCAATCCAACTATGATGTTTATAGTAGTTCCCAGACCCAACCCATCTGTATGTCTTACAGTGGAATCTAGTCTCTCTCTCGCTCTGCTTTCTGTGTCATGGTGTCTTCACTCACCCATTATGCAGTTGGACCTCACATCACGTGAAAACTATGCACCCCCCCACCGAGAGACATGACGATCTTAACCACTGCAGGTACTGTACGGAGTAGTGTCTCTCAAACCAATGCTGTTCCAACACCCCGCCTGGTGTCTCTTGATGTGCACTCAATTTCCAGAATATCTCTGCTTCCACCTGAGTATATGCACACTGCAACACATGGGTTATTTCCTGACAACATAATTTGTGGTATTTGAATAACCGCATCCCCTGTCCTCCCATCAGTCCCCCAGTTACCAGTAACCAATCCATGTGACATGAGTCGTCATAAACTGATATCCCAACAATGCTACAAAAGTAACCATTGCTACTTCCAACATAGTCTCACAATAACCCTCATTTGCGCAGTAATCCAATTCCATGCTATCAACATAGCATTCTACGCTACTAGTACTGCTCCTGTTACTGTCCCTAGAGGGACTGCTGTGAGAATAGCTATTGCTCAGAATTTGTCTCCTGCTCTCCTATTGTCTTCGTGTTTTACTGAGAAGTCTAGGACTGAACTTTCAGATACCCCCTACCTTTTTCCCAGTTTATCAAATCAAATCAAAGTTGAATTGTCACGTGCACAGAATACAACAGGTGTAGACCTTACAGTGAAATGCTTACTTACAAGCTCTAACCAATAGTGCAAGAAAGGTATTAGGTGAACAATAGGTAAGTAAAGAAATAAATCAACAGTAAAAAGACAGGCTATATACAGTAGCGAGGCTATAAAAGTAGCGAGGCTACATACAGACACCGGTTAGTCAGGCTGATTGAGGTAGTATGTACATGTAGATATGGCTAAAGTGAATATGCATATATGATGAACAGAGAGTAGCAGTAGCGTAAAAGAAAGGTTGGCGGGTGGTGGGTGGGACACAATGCAGATAGCCCGGTTGGTCTCTAGCCACCAACATCTCCAATGACCTGTATTCTGCTACAGTTGGTACCTGCGGATAATACATCCCTGTGCTCAAGTTAGGTACACATCTCTCATCCCAAGGCCCCCACCCGTTTGTAAACACCTTTGTTACAGTGTAGACTTTGGGCCCCAACGGTTGATAAGCAGTCACCTTCTGACACTTTCCGTTTACTGTGGTTCGGTCCCAATCTACTGGGAGGTATGTCAAGTGTTTACTAGCTGTCAGAAATGTGGGAGAGATTAGTGGCGTTGGACGAGTATCCAACCGTACAAAACTCTGAGTCACATGCTTCTTAATCACACTCTGCAGGAGATCTGATGCTATTATCACAGCAAACTTCCCTTCGGGTGATGTGGCCTCCTGTATACAGGGATCGGTTGCTGTTCTTTCAAGTGTGATGCCTTCTGTGACAAACTCATTACTGAAAGTTGACAATAGTGTCTGAAATGACAACACTATCTCTGCTACTTTCACCATTATCTGGGTATGTGTAACGTTCAATTAAATCCCCATATTGTGTACAGTTAGCTGCTCTCCTTCTTCTATGAGCTATCTCCTGTAACAATATTCAGTCTCTGGGAATGATACTCCTCTATCATTACATCTAACCCATAACACTCTATACTCCTAATGCATTTTCTACATTTACAAACATACTAACACATTCTCAAGTCAGTTAGTCAATACACATCATTCCCTCCTCTGGAACAATGAACACCCTCATGTTCCACGAAACCTAAAAACATATCGACTTGAAACGAAAAGAGAAACAAAGTACATGTTTAATAACTCAGCACTACTCATTGATGCGATGTAACATAAAAGCTCTGAAATCAGGGTAAAACAAAAAAAAAACTTTCCTGTTTGTCCCAAGCTATCATCCAGTGAGTTTCCCACACAAACCACCTTCCCTCAGGATGACACTTAGAGATGAGTTTTTGGAGACTCTCTCAGCCACATAAATGTTAGTGGCGCATCCACCCCTCATTGTGCTTTAGCAATTCTCTCTCGCTGTATCCCAACCACAACGAAAACATTTATAAACAATTTTTTATTGTCGGTCATACCTCTGCTCAATACAGGCCCTCTTTGTCCCTGTTTTCCTGTCATGAGTGGCCTGGTAAAGAAAGATCAGTATCTCAATGCATTTTCATTTTAAATAGTTAGCAGGGCGTATTAGCAGGGCGTATACCACCCCCCTTTCCGTCACCCGGGACTTATCATTCTAGCGTGTCTTCTTCAGATATCATTTACAGTACATTTTCCCAACGGCTCATGTAGCTTTTGCCTGTCACATTTCATGGCCCTTGATAATGTCCCGATTTTAATATCCAAGTAGATACTTCCATTTCTCCCACGTACACGAGCCTCTCACCTGAGCTTGTTCTCTCTCTCCACGTTCACTCCACACGCACTCTCAGCACTCCGGCCCTGTTTTATGGCTTGGACTCAGACAGGAGTGGTAAAAGTCACTGTCCCTCATAGCACGCCTTCGTCGCTCTTTCTTCAGCCGGTTAGGGAGGGTTTAGACACACTGTCTATGGTCAAATGATTTCTACCATGCATTGAAACACGATCTGACATCACCTTCCATGATAACCTCAAAAAAACACAGATAACAACAGTTAAGTTCATTACATTTCTCTTTCAGGAAACTAGACAAACATTGACTATATGATGAATTATGACATTAACCTTTTCTTTATACCATCTCTAAGACAAATGTCAAAAAGCATAACATAATGTTACTGCAAAAAAAAATCATTTTCTAAATTAGTCCATACTCCCTTATTCTACTGGCGACCTCTAGGAAGAGTTACCAGATCATGAAGATAGCAATACATATATCACAGTCCATTTGAAGTTACTGTCATCCCTTATTAACATATATTTTCCTTCCTATATGCAGCCTGAACACAGTACCACTGTATAGATACCCCAAAAACCAGGACCTCGGGGAACTGGTCATTTACCCCTTTCAAACACATGATAAAAAAAACATGTTAAATCAAAAATAAACTATTTAGAATTACAACTCTTTATAACTCCCTATAGAAATAATAATAATCTCCTAAAGTAATGGTACAATTTGGATAGAGAATAGTGTTTATCATGAATTTTATAATGAACCCCCCCCCATATATTTAATTCCTAATGAAGTTGATCATTCTTCATTAGGAATTTTTAATATTCAAGGCTTTCGTCAGCATTAAAATGTTTCCTCTCCCTTTCTTTCCATGTCCTTCAGAAACCATTTAAATACCTCTTCAAAACATTTCATCCTCCTGCATACCCATTTTAACTGAATTGAAAAGACTCCTTCCAATAAATCCCACAACACGGCGATAGTCTCTCCACCGATTCTAACGATTCACTGGTCTCCTTTTCCCCATGATTCTCCATAACCATCATACCATATAAAAAAAATGTAAGTTCTTTTTAGGTTTGGTACCCCAACGCTAATTCCTCGTGACCCCTCCACCCTTTCGTCCATTCTAGAATCCCATTCCAGAATAAGACGACATCAAAAGTAAATATATTTAAAAATAAAACCACATAAAATGTCTAATGATTTAGACAAACCCTTAGGCCTTCTGCATTTGCAATGAGTGTTCGGTCATATAATTTAAATGTGTTACCTTTAGAATCCATTCCCTTGGCATTTCGCCTAGAATCTTCAACCCAAAATTCGTTTTCCTGTGGCAAATTTAGCCAATGTCTCATCGTAAGGAATCCTCAATATATACGTGTGGTTCCATAACACTTTCTCTCACCAAGGCAACCGCCTTAGCCATTTCGGCTGCTTTACGATTACCTATGGCGATTTTATCTGTACGACTGGTATGAGCTTCACATTTCACCACTGCTAATTTACTGTTTAACTGACATTATTCTAATAATACATCTACCTCCAGACCATTTTTATTGGTGTTCCTGTCGCTGCTAACATGCCCCGTGGTGACCGCACTGTAACAAAATCATGAATTACTCCAAATGCATACCACACACAGCGTACCCCGTTACGTTACTCTCCTCCCATCTGTGTTCATGTAACTAGAGACATCTGTATACAATAGTTTTCCATGTTCCAATGCTGTCTCTCGCAAATCAGGCCTAGGTTTAGGAGTAATCTGATCTGGGTCACATGTATGCGATTCACCTTCCATGCAATGGCATTAGCAACGCAGGATTCAAAGTACCAATCTTATGAAATTTTAGATTTTCTCCATTTAACGTTAACTCCCAGTTTGTCCATCTTGCACTAGTAGCATGTTGTGCTTTGTCATACATGCTTTGTCACGGTTGTCGTCGGTGAAGGAGGACCAAAACGCAGCAGGCATGCGGTTGTTCATTTTGAACATTTATTAAACTCCAAAATGAACATACAAAAATAACAAAACGAAACCACGAACAACAAAACAGTCTGGCAAAGCCTAAGGCTCAACACAGAACAATCACCCACAAACACACCCTAATATATGGGACTCTCAATCAAAGGCAGATAGACAACACCTGCCTTCAACTGAGAGTCCCAACCCCAATTAACCAAACATAGAAACAGACATACTAGACTACACATAGAATACCTGAAAACCAAACAGTGCCCAAAAACCCCGGAATACTTAAACCAAATGCCCCTTCAACAAAACACACCACCCTGAACCACATAAAACAAATACCCTCTGCCACGTCCTGACCAAACTACAATACTAATTAACCCTTATACTGGCCAGGACGTGACATGCTTTATGAACCTGATTCGCCAAATTGTCTGCCAATGGGGTGCGGTCTCGCATATGACTTTCTTCGTCTTTTGACGCTTATAACTAATCCTCCACGTATTGTACCAACACAGAACCTACAATTGACACCCTTTTAATGATTGTTTCAATGCAAAATGATACCATGTGGGAATATTTGTAAATCCCATCGGTACTCTACTAAAAGTTAGGTAATATGTGATCTAATACGGCCTCCATCACATAGAAACTGTAAATTCTATGAACCTCTTATCGATCGAACAGAAACTATACACCGCTAGGTGAAAGTTCCATTCTTACTAACCTCAAAACGATTCGTTGTTGCTCTTTTGAAAAAGATGCAAACTCTTGTATAGCTGCATTTCTTGCTAATGCACTAGGTTCCAGTATCACCTTACATTCATTCTTCCAATGCCCGATAATCCCACATCTAAAACAGGGAGCCATCTCCTTACATTTTGATGTTTTTTCACTACGTTTCTTAATTTTATCCTGACCAGTGAAACTATAGTTAGTGATTTCCTCTATGGCTCTACTAACCCTTCGCACGTCTGTGAGGCGAGCGGAGTCTTTTCCATTCTCAAAACATCGTCTTGAATTAAATCTACTAGCCCCACAATTATCGTTTTGATCACAGGGTTCAACCCCGTCATTAAAGCAGAAGCGCAAATTCTATCAATGCACTCCCGTTCCCAGTCCTTCTGTAGTAAAGTACTGGTGTTACACTTTCTGGGTTTATCATTATGCATTTTCTGTTGATAGAATGCTGACATCAAAACGCTGGTATATTGAGCTTTTGATTCTGGTTTTATGCCCTTGTGCCAAGTCATAATTGCCTCCCTGAATTCTTTATTTGTTTTGAATTCTCCATCAGCAGGAAAATGTTGTCCAATTTTTTCTAATTTGCTAAAAAAAATCCATATTCCAACCGAATTGGTAGAATGCTCGTGCGCTTCTTTTAGCGCCTGCATGGCTTTTTTAAATTCTGCTATCTTTATATGTCATCTTCGTGTGTGTAGGTGGCAAGGAAGTCAGGCGCAGAAGAAACCAGCTTGGTATAACTGGAGTTGTTTAATAAATAATAAACAAACACAAACTCCAAAACCAACATACATAAAAATAACATGGGTAAAAATACCCGTGGCTCACCAATACAAAAATAAACAAAATCAATAACAAACAAAACAATCTCGGACAAGGACATGAGGGAAAACAGAGGGTTAAATACACAACATGTAATGAATGGGATTGGAACCAGGTGTGTAGGAAAACAAGACAAAACCAATGGAAAATGAAAAATGGATCAGTGATGACTAGAAGACCGGTGACGTCGACCGCCAAGCACCACCCGAACAAGGAGGGGCATCGACTTCAGCAGAAGTCGTGACGTTATATTACAGGAAGAGAAAATATACTGCTCAAAAAAATAAAGGGAACACTTAAACAACACATCCTAGATCTGAATGAAAGAAATAATCTTATTAAATACTTTTTTCTTTACATAGTTGAATGTGCTGACAACAAAATCACACAAAAATAATCAATGGAAATCCAATTTATCAACCCATGGAGGTCTGGATTTGGAGTCACACTCAAAATTAAAGTGGAAAACCGCACTACAGGCTGATCCAACTTTGATGTAATGTCCTTAAAACAAGTCAAAATGAGGCTCATGTTTGAGAAATTGAAGTAATAGTATTTCTAACGATTCAAAAATCGCGCCACTGGATTTCAGTGGCTGTTACGTAGGTGGGACGAGTTCGTCCCACATGCGCCAGAGAGGTTAACTTCTGACACAAAAGACATTCTCTTTCACTCTTTCTATTCAAGGCTTCATTTATTTAATATCTCAATGTTCAAAGTTTAGCCGATTCCAACAGTACACATCTGGAGGATAGGGAGTTGTTTATTATGTTCAACATAGGAGGGCCAAGCACAGGAAGTAGCTCTTTCAGTAGTTTAGTTGGAATACGGTCTAGTAGGCAGCTGGAAGGTTAAGAGGCCATTACTACTTTCTTGAATGTTTCGAGAGATACAGGAATAAAAAACTTGAGTGTCTCCATTGATCCTAGATCCTTACAGTTCTGTGCAGACTCAGGATAAATATGTTTTGGATAAATACGCAGATTCAAAGAGGAGTCTGTAATTTGCTTTCTAGTGATCATGATATTTTCATCAAAGAAGTGAATGAATTAGTCACTACTGAAGTGAATGCCATCCCCTCTTGGGGAATGTTGCTTTTTAGTTTGCATTGCAACAGGATAAAAAATAAATGTTTGATTGTTTTTAATTCTCCTCAATCAGGTTGGAAAAGTAGGCTGATTGAGCAGCAGTGAGGGAAAAAAACCCTACTTAAGTATGATCTCCAATTAGAGACAACAAGTACCAGCTGCCTCTAATTGGAGATCATGCCCCCAAAAAAACATAGAAATAGAAAACTAGAACTAAACATAGATATAGAAAACATAGAAAAACACAAAACACCCCCTGTCACGCCCTGACCTACTCTACAATAGAAAATAACATCTTACTATGGTCAGGACGTGACAAAAAATAAGGGGTTCAACAAGGGTTCTTCTAAGATCCTCAAAATTGCCCCCAAAAGATTTTTCCAAGAACCCTATAGGAGGTGGGGGTTTTGAGGAACCTCCTTAGTTGGTGTGGGTTCTTGCAGGAGCCTAACTGCCAAAGAGAAACGTTTGGATTTGAAAGGACAGCAGGTGCAGTCACTTAACTGAAAAATGTAAAGATCTCCTCAATTTAAGGTAAGGTTTGTCCCTTGTATGATCTAAATTGATATTGTTTTATGATGATACCATCTATCTTTTCATACTTGTTCAAATCTTTCTAAAACAGAAAATGGACACCATTCAATGTATATCAATCAATAAAGAGGTAAAAATATGTACTGTAGCCTATAAGAATATGTTGAAGGCTAGCTGTATTGGGTGCAGATGACTCAACTGCTCAATTTGTGTCTGCAGGTATACAGACGAGGAGGCATACAAAGGTATGTCAATTGGTATTGGTATGTTATGCAGATCACATTTAGCATCCTCCTCCCTTTGTCACGACTTCCACTGAAGGTGGCTCCTCTCCCTGTTCGGGCGGTGCTCGGTGATCCCACTAGCTGCCACCGATCCCATTTTCCTTTTCGTTTAGTTCTGTCTGTTTTTTCACACCTGTGTTTAGTTTAGTTGATTTCGGTGGGTTTATTACACCCTGCTGCAGGCTAGGCTTTGTGCGGTATTATTGCTGTGTATTTTGCTTGTAAGGGGTATGTGCCTGCACCACGGGATTTCGTTTCTTTCTTTCGGTATATGTTTACCGTGTGCATTTTGCACTTTTGTTTGCGGAGTCGAGGTTTCTCCTCCGTGTGCGTAATTCATTCCCTGTGGGTGGCGGCAACGTTTGTGCGGTTATTCCCTTGTGTTTGTGTTGTGCTTTCGGGACCGCCTGAATAAATGTTTGAGTTACACTGGAACTTATCTGCTCTCCTGCTCCTGATTTCCTACACACACCCCTCCTACGAAGAGGCGTTGTTACAGAATCCCGCACCACCTCAATGGAGTCAGCAGGAGCTGACGCGCTCTCCACGTCCATGGAGGAGCGCGTACAACATCACACCACCATTCTCCACCGTCTCAGGACTGCCATGGATCAGGTGATGGCAACGATGGAGAGATGGCCTGCCTACCCCTGCACCCGCCACGTACCAACCTACACCATCACCTGGGCCGGCGCCATCCGGACCCAGCGGTATTCGGCTCGCGCTCCCGAGGGAGTACGATGGGACGGCTGCCGGGTACAAGGGTTTCCTGCTCCAGCTGGAGCTGTACCTGGCAACCATTCACCCGGCTCCTTCGGGAGGTGAGAGCGTGAACGCCCTCGTCTCCTGCCTGTCCGGCAAAGCTCTGGAGTGGACCAACGCAGTCTGGGAGGGACCAGACTCGGCGAGGGACAACTACCCAGAGTTCACCCCTGCCGCTTCCGGGCCATGTTCGACCATCCCCCGGAAGGGCGAGCGGCGGGTGAGCATCTGTTCCATTTACGGCAGGAGACGAGGAGTGCCCAAGACTTCGTGCTGGAGTTCCGGACCTTGGCTGCCGGCTTGGAGTGGAACGACAGGGCCTTGATTGACCACGATAGGTGCAATCTACGTGAGGACGTCCGCAGGGAGCAAGCCTGCAGAGACGCTACCCTCACCCTGGACCAGCTAGTGGACATGTCCATCAGGTTGGATAAATTGCTGGCTACCCACGGGCGTCCAGATCGGGTCCTGTTGGTTCCACCCCCCAGCACCTCCGCTCCAACCCCCATGGAGTTAGGAGGTGCTGCAGCGAGGGAAATCGGAGGAGGAGCCTCCTTCTGCACCGGATGTGGTCGGAGAGGGCACACTGCCGACCGGTGTTGGAGGGGCTCGTCTGGGAGTTGAGACGGCAGGACGAGCACTGTTCGAACACGCCAGGAGAGTCAGCACCAGGCTCACCCAGAGCCCCCTGTTGGTCACATGTATGTGTTGATTTCTTTTCCTGAGTTTTTTCCCCATTCTCAGCATAAGGCGCTAGTCGATTCAGGCGCAGCAGGGAATTTTATGGACCGTGGTTTTGCACATAGGTTAGGGATTCCCCAGGTTCAGATGGACAAACCCTTTCAGGTGCACTCCCTAGATAGTCGACCATTAGGGTCAGGGGTGGTCAGGGAGTCCACGGCTCCACTGGACATGGTTACGCGGGGGGATCATGAAGAGAGAATTCGTTTTTTCCTCATTGATTCTCCTGTGTTTCCAGTGGTGCTGGGGATTCCCTGGTTGGCCTTTCACAACCCCACTATTTCGTGGCAACAGAGGGCTCTAAAGGGGTGGTCAGAGAAGTGCTCAGGCAGGTGTGTGGGAGTTTCCATCGGTGCAACGACGGTGGAGAGTCCAGACCAAGTCCCCACCGTGCGCATTCCCCCCGAGTATGCCGATTTGGCTATCGCCTTCTGTAAGAAGAGGGCGACCCAATTACCACCCCATCGACGAGGGGATTGTGCGATAAACCTCCAGGTAAACGCCGCACCTCCCAAGAGTCACGTGTATCCCCTGTCACAGGAGGAGACGGTGGCTATGGAAACATATGTCTCTGAACTTTTGAGGCAGGTCTACATTCGGCCCTCCATGTCACCCACCTCCTTGAGTTTCCTTTTTGTGAAGAAGAAGGGAGGAGGTTTGGGTCCGTGCATTGACTATAGAGGTCTAAATTCGATTACGGTGGGGTACAGTTACCCCCTACCTCTCATCGCTACGGCAACGGAGTAATTTCATGGAGCACGCTTCTTCACAAAATTGGATCTCAGGAGCGCGTATAATTTGGTGTGTATCCGGGCGGGAGATGAGTGGAAGACAGCATTTAGTACCACATCTGGCCATTATGAGTATCTCGTCATGCCGTATGGGTTGAAGAATGCTCCAGCCGTCTTCCAATCCTTTGTAGACGAGATTCTCAGGGACCTGCACGTGCAGGGTGTGGTGGCTTATATCGATGACATTCTGATATATTCCGCTACACGCGCCGCGCATATGTCTCTGGTGCGCAGAGTACTTGGGCGACTGTTGGAGCATGACCTATACGTCAAGGCTGAGAAATGCGTGTTCATCAAACAGACCTTCTCCTTCCTGGGGTATCGCATTTCCACATTAGGGGTGGAAAGGAAGTGTGACCTCATTTCGGCCGTGTGTAATTGGCCGACTCCCACCACGGTGAAGGAAGTGCAGCGGTTTTTAGGGTTTGCCAATTACTACCAGAGGTTTATCCGGGGTTTTGGGCAGGTGGCTGCTCCCATTACCTCACTGCTGAAAGGAGGGCCGGTGCGGTGGTCGGCTGAGGCGGACAGAGCTTTTGATCACTTGAAGTCTCTGTTTACCGAGGCTCCCGTATTGCCTCATCCGGATCCCTCTTTGCCATTCATAGTGGAGGTGGATGCGTCCGAGGCTGGGGTAGGAGCCGTGCTCTCACAGCGCTCGGGCACGCCACTGAAGTTCCGCCCCTGCGGAGCTAGCTGTCATAAAAGCTCTGAAAGTTGTTGCTAGCTATCATAAAAGCTCTGAAAGTGTGGAGACATTGGCTCGAGGGGGCCAAACACCCTTTCCTCATCTGGACTGACCACCGTAATCTGGAGTACATCCAGGCGGCGAGGAGACTGAATCCTCGTCAGGCAAGGTGGGCCATGTTTTTCACCAGATTTAATTTTACAATCGCGTATAGACCAGGTTCCCAGAACACTAAGGCAGACGCACTGTCCCGTCTGTATGATACGGAGGAACGGTCCATCGATCCCACCCCCATACTTCCGGCCTCTTATCTGGTGGCGCCGGTGGTGTGGGAGGTGGATGCGGACATCGAGCGGGCATCTCGTTCGGTGATGCCTCAGTGTCCTGCGGGATGGAGGTATGTCCCGCTTGGTGTCCACAATACATTGATTCGGTGGGCGCATACGTTACCTTCCTCTGGTCATCCAGGTATAGATAGGACGGTGTGAAGCCTTAGGGGGAAGTACTGGTGGCCCACTTTAGCAAAGGACGTGAGGGTTTACGTCTCCTCCTGTTCGGTGTGCGCTCAGTGCAAGGCTCCTAGACACCTGCCCAAAGGGAAGTTACAACCCCTCCCCGTTCCACAGCGGCCTTGGTCACACCTATCGGTAGACTTCCTGACCGATCTCCCTCCATCCCAGGGGAACACCACGATCCTGGTCGTTGTGGATCGGTTTTCTAAGTCCTGTCGTCTCCTCCATTTGCCCTGTCTCCCTACAGACTGCGGAGGCCCTATTTACACACGTCTTCCAGCACTATGGGGTGCCTGAGGACAGTTTCTGATCGGGGTCCCCAGTTCACGACCCGGGTGTGGAAGACGTTCATGGAGCATCTGTGGGTCTCGGTCAGCCTGACCTCTGGTTTTCACCCCGAGACTAATGGGCAGGTGGAGAGAGTGAACCAGGATGTGGGTAGGTTTCTGCGGTCGTATTGCCAGGACCGGCCAGGGGAGTGGGCGAGTTATGTTCCATGTGCAGAGATGATCCAGAACTCGCTCCGCCACTCCTCAACAAACATTTTGCCCTTTCAGTGCATGTTGGGGTATCAGCCGGTCCTGGTACCATGGCATCAGAGCCAGACCGAGGCTCCTGTGGTGGAGGATTGGGTACAGCGCTCGAGGGAGACCTGGGAGGCCGTCCAGGGGCACCTCAAACGGGCCGAAGGCCAGCAGAAGACGAGCGCTGACTGCCACCGCAGTGAGGCCCCAGTGTTCACGCCTGGGGATCGGGTCTGGCTCTCGACCCGAAACCTGCCCCTCCGCCTGCCCTGCCGGAAGCTGCGTCCACAGTTTGTGGGGACATTTAAAGTCCTGAGGAGGATAAACGAGGTGTGTTATTGGTTACAGCTCCCCCGTTATTACCGTATTAACCCCTCGTTTCATGTGTCTCTCCTCTGACCGGTGGTAGCTGGTCTGCTTCAAGAAGCTGAGGTGCAGGAGGTCCCTCCGCCCCCCCTGGACATCGAGGATGCCCCGGCGTACACAGTACGATCCATACTGGATTCCAGGCGTCGGGTGGGGGGCCTTCAGTACCTCGTGGATTGGGAGGGGTACGGTCCGGAGGAGAGATGCTGGGTGCCGGTTGGGGACGTCTTGGACCCATCTCTGCTGAGTGAGTTTCACCGCCTCCATCCGGGTTGCCCTGCACCTCATCCTCCGGGTCGTCCTTGAGGCCGGCGTCGGCGCGCTGCCGGAGCTGTGCGTCAGGGGGGGGTACTGTCACGACTTCCACCGAAGGTGGCTCCTCTCCCTGTTTGGGCGGTGCTCGGCGGTCGTCGTCGCCGGCCTACTAGCTGCCACCGATCCCATTTTCCTTTTCGTTTAGTTCTGTCTGTTTTTTCACACCTGTGTTTAGTTTAGTTGATTTAGGTGGGTTTATTACACCCCGCTGCAGGCTAGGCTTTGTGCGGGATTATTGCTGTGTATTTTGCTTGTAAGGGGTATGTGCCTGCACCACGGGATTTCGTTTCCTTCTTTTAGTATATGTTTAACGTGTGCATTTTGCGCTTTTGTTTGCGGAGTCAAGGTTTCTCCTCCGTGTGCGTAATTCATTCCCTGTGGGTGGCGACGACATTTGTGCGGTTATTCCCTTGTGTTTGTGTTGTGCTTTCGGGACTGCCTGAATAAACGGTTGAGTTACACTGGAACTTATCTGCTCTCTTGCTCCTGATTTCCTACACATCCCCCTCCTACGAAGAGGCGTTGTTACACCCTTACCTCTTCAATGAATATTCCATAGGCCTCTACATTATGGACAAGGTATGTGAAGGAAATCCATTATCAAAACAGTTTATTAAATTCACATTTACTACAAAAACCAAGGTATGAATAATGTTGTGTGCATGTTTTGTTAAACATCTGTATAATACCTATTTTTGGGATTCACAGACTTCACCCTCCCTACACCTTTCTTGAATGTTTCGAGAGATACAGGAATACAAAACTTGAGTGTCTCCATTGATCCAAGTTCCTTACAGTTCTGTGCAGACTCAGGATAAATACGTTTTGGATAAATACGCAGATTCAAAGAGGAGTCTGTAATTTGCTTTCTAGTGATCATGATATTTTCGTCAAAGAATATAATATATAACAGGAAACCTGTTTGATCACCATGCACCCCAAAATCATTCTGGCTATGGATACAGAGAACATCAACATGCCAGAGGATATATATACATCATGGGACTTGGGATTCAGCTGGAAGTTAACCTCATATTTAGATTTTTTTATTTCACTTAGCAAGTCAGTTACAAACAAATTCTTATTTACAATGACAACCTAGGAATAGTGGGTTAACTGCCTTGTTCAGGGGCAGAACAACAGATTTTTACCTTGTCAGCTCGGGGATTCGATCTAGCAACCTTTCAGTTACTAGCCCAACACTCTTGCCACTAGGTTACCTGCTTTGCCACTAAAATCATAAAAAACACTGATAACTAAAATATTGTGTTATTGTTATTGTTATGCGTATTATTAATAATAATAATAATAACAGGGGAGGGGGGTAGTTCAAAATTGTACCCAAAAAGGTTCTTCAAAAGGTTCTTTGAGGATCTATTAAAAAGGGTTCTTCGAGGACCTTATAGGGGTTCCCCCACATTTTCAATTTGAAGAACCCCTAAAGGATACTTCAGGTACCTTTTCTTTTAGAGTGTATGCTGCATTTCCTATAGACCTATTGTTAACTTTTTTTTGTAACAGTGATATCTTGATAATATGCAGCTGTTTAAAGGGCAAATCCCAGATTAAACAATAACAAAACGGCCGCCCTGCCTCTGTTTTGGTAAAAAGCTGAGGGATGGGTCTGGAGAAATGTAACCACTCTCAGATTAATAGACAGATATACGGATGCAAGGACTGACCATCCATGATATCAAAATTATTGTTTTAACCATATTATGAGGCTACACAGTGTTTGGTTACATTTACAATGTTTACAAACACTGAAGCAAAACAAATTTATATTTTGGGTTTTTATGGAGTGTGACATTTGAACTAACCTAAGACAACAACATAGCATGGCAGCAACACATGACAACACAACATGGCAGCAGCACAACATGGTAGCAGCACAAAACATGGTACAAGCATTATTGGGCACAGGCAACAGTACAAAGGACAAGAGTGTCAGTAAGAGCGTCCTTGATTGAGTCTTTGAATGAAGCGATGGAGATAAAACTGTCCAGCTTGAGGGTTTTTTGTAGCTCGTTCCAGTCTCTAGCTGCAGCAAACTGAAAAGAGGAGCGACCCAGGGATGTGTGTGCTTTGGGGACCTTTAACAGAATGTGACTGGCAGAACGGGTGTTATATATGGAGGATGAGGTCTACAGTAGGTATCTCAGATGGGGGGAGTGAGACCTAAGAGGGTTTGAAAAATAAGCATCAACCAGTGGGTCTTGCGACGGGTATACAGAGATGACCAGTTTACAGAGGAGTACAGAGTGCAGTGATGTGTCCTATAAGGAGCATTGGTGGCAAATCTGATGGCCGAATGGTAAACAACATCTAGCCGCTGGAGCGCATCCTTACCTGCCGATCTATAAATTATGTCTCCGTTATCTAGCATGGGTAGGATGGTCATCTGAATCAGGTTAAGTTTGGCAGCTGGAGTGAAAGATGCGCGATTACAATAAAGGAAACCATGTCCAGATTTAAAATTAAGCTGCAGGCTAATTTTAAATCAAATATATCTATAACCTTTATTTAACTAGGCAAGTCAGTTAAGAACAAATTCTTCTTTACATTGGCGGCCTACCCCGGCCAAACCCTCCCCTAACCTGGACGACGCTGGGCCAATTGTGCGCCGCCATATGTGCTTAGAGAAGGACAGTGTGCCATCTAGCCATACTCCCAAGTACTTGTATGAGGTGACTACCTCAAGCTCTAAACCCTCAGAGGTAGTAATCACAGTAGGTCTATGTTCCCCCACTCCTGGCCTGCCTTCACTGAGACCATCAAAGAGGACAGCGTCACCAAGATGATGGAGTCACTCACAGCCTTCAAAGTAGGATGACTCTCTATGGAGACTTACATGCATATCCCAGATTGTGCCTTTAAGCACAATCTTAATGGCTGTAAATATCACAGAGTAGACCATTAAAGGGGTAGTTCACGCCCAAATCGCATTATCTCTTATTACCTCAAAAGTGGTGTAAGAAATCGGTCAGAATTTAGGTTATAGACGTTTGCAGTTCATGTCCAGCAGGTGGGGCGATATCTCTGTGTATGAGCCACTGAGAACACCCCAGCTCAGGGCATTGGGTGTGGTATACCCAGTCGTTGGACATGACTCTTTTAGAGTACGGAAAAGGCTGACCTGAATTGGCAAGGTGTAGACTGGTGGAACTGAGACTGTAGCTGTATCAACATTTTGACAGTGATCTTCTTTGTCAAATCAAAGGTTATTGGTTGCATACACATACTTAGCAGATGTTATTGCGGGTGTTGCAAAATGCATGGGTTCCTAGCTCCAACAGTGCAGTAATATCTAACAGTACAAAACAATACACACAAATCTAAAAGTAAAATAATGAATATAAGAAATATAGAAATATTAGGATGAGCAATGTCAGAGTCCAGAGTATAAATATGTACAGTATGTGATGGGATGAATAGACATTATGTACAGTATGTGGATAGAATATATAGTGTATACATATATATACAGACACACTCCGGACTACGACATTGCTCGTCCTAAAATGTATATATTTCTTGATTCCATTCTTTTACTTTTAGTGTGTATTGTTGTGAATTGTTAGATACTACTGTACGGCTAGAGCTAGGAATACAAGCATTTCACTACACCCACAATAACATCTGCTAAATATGTGTATGTGACCAATAACAATAGCTTACCTTTTGACCTATATATCCCTCAGAATGCCCTTTGAAAACCAACATATGGTGTCACCTACATTAGGGTTAAACAGTCGGACCCTGCAGTTGTCATTATAGTGTTTCCTAGCAGAGACGACTGATCAAAAGCATGACTGCACCTTTACTAAAATGACATGTTGTTGAGTTAGTGCTCTCATAGACATCTCCCCAGCAGTTTGTCCTTTTATCAGGCTATAGCAAACACACACACCCACATGGGACGATCTGAACGTTAGATGACTGGGCAGCAGAAACGTGTAATCAGGGTACAGCTGAAGAGACCAGACATCACTTCACAATCCTGGGCAGTGCAGGCCAGCCCGACACAAAGCAGTGTTTTGGCTGCCTCAGAGAAGTATGTGTCTCCACCACAAAGCTGTTAGGTAAGCCACAAACTGGTTTGAACAGTGTATTCTGTTGAGGCATACGTACATAGACGACCAGTTGTACCATGCTGTGTCCTGACACGTAGCTCTTCACACTGAGATCAGTGACATTTTAGCCATAGGGAATTACCCTCACACTAACTGAAACTCTATAAGACATTATGTCAATCTATTTTTGCTTAGTAGTCAAGTACACCAAATACTGTATGCATGGGAATAAAGTAAAGTTGTTTACGTAGTACTGTCTGGGCCAGTCATTAGAATGTAACTGTCTTTTTTAAAGCAGAGTTGTTTATACAGGATCTGAGTTGAAGGTGATTTGAGGACACTGCTGAAGCTGAGGTAATGAGCTTGATCAGAGAGCAGAGACTTGTCATGCACTCATCTGAAACTACAATCCCTGAAAATCTAACACTGCATAAAGATGATGTATCTAAGAGCATTTGAAACTAACACTTCAGGTAAAATGGGGGATGAGGTCAATGTTTGATACAGTTGTAACATTTTCAGAGAAGGCTGAAAGAACTTAATCAGTCTTAGCTACACACCATAAAAACAGGAAAGTGAACTTGAATTGTTTACACTGTACCTTATACAGTACACACCACAGCTGCTTTTGTCCAATGGGTATCATTCAGGACAGGGACACACAAATACAAAGTCACCGACGCTAGCAGTGAGACAGCAGATGAGTGTACATGGGACCTATGGACATGCATACTCCATCATACACACACACACACAATCACACACACACACAAACACACACGCACGCACAAACACACACAGCCACATACACAAACACAGACAATGCCGTCCCCATGGGAGAGTTCAGCACTCTGTTGTCTGATTACTGCCATTAAAAATACCTGGAAACTGTCAAACGGAAATGCCTCGTCCCATAGGGGTAGCTCTACTAAGGGTATTGACACACCTGCGTATCTATCCACACCACTCATCCAGGCACATGTTGGTGGCATTCAGTTTGAAGAGAGAGATCCTAACGGCAATTTTAGTCATTCCTACTGTCATTTTTAATTCCACCAACATGCTAGAACAATATAGAACTTTCATTTTGAGCCTAACAACATTCTATAACATTCAATAACATTTTTACCCCACCAACATTCTAATTTGCAAGATAGTGGATAAAATGGCTGGATTAAAATGACTGGTGCCCCCACCACATCATTCTAAGCCTCCAGGGACCCTCACCTGCCAAAGGGACAGAATCACATCACATCTGGACATTGTTAGCCTCTATTTCCCCTGTGGGTGGCTGGCAAATAGCCACATCCATCTTTATCCTCTGACACGCTGTATGAGCCTCAGACCACACCACATAGTCTAATGTAACCTGCATTTCTAGGGGCCCTTAAGACCACACACACACTCACAGAAATGCATCAAATAACATGATCCAGCAGACAGGCTGTGCAGTGAGCTACTGATCAATGTTAAGTTTACAGTCAAAGAGAACAGTAATGACATATTTCAAATCCATCTAGGATTTGATATGAAGTTAGAAATTGACAATGGAACAAGATGACTTCTCGCCTTTGTGTCCTCAAATTGGATTTCAACAAGAAGTTTCCGTTGGCCATTACACAGCTCTCTACTACTGTGGATTTAAACAAGAAGGCTCAGTTGGCCCTTACACAGCTCTCTACTATTGTGGATATAAACATGCCATTTTATTACAAGAAGGCTCAGTTGGCCCTTACATAGCTTTCTACTACTGTGGATTTGTGGAGAAGTTAGCATGTCTTGGGGGTATGATCTTTGACCCTCTGTAACCTTCTCACTCATCATTATTCACAATTAATTCAGGATTATCCATAATCATGGTAGCATTCACATTCAAGTAAAAGTGTTAAAAAATATATTATATTCTTATTTACAATAAAAGTGACTCCAAAAGGACACAATACACTATTTATCATTCATTTCTATTGGGCACAAAATAATCTGAAACAACCAAAACAAACAACATATGCATCCAACATATTTGTACAGTCACAAGCTTAATGTAGCCATTGCGTGCTATGAATATAGGACCAAATGCATAACTTTTTACTACTTTAATATACAAGTGAATTTATCCCAATACTTTTGCAGGGATTTAGAACTATGTCTACATCCCAAATGGCACCCTAGTCCCTATATAGTGCACTACTTTTGACCAAGGCCTATAGGACTGTGGGCAAAAGTAGTGCACTATGTAGAGCATAAGGTGCCGTTTGTGGCACAGTAACCTGGAACTGATCTCAGAAGGGGTGTTTTACTGTGAAGAAATGCGTTATGTAACTATTTTTCTGTTCTGTTCTTTGTCCCTGTACAGTCACACAGGCCTAAGAGACAAGATGACGAGTCAAGCTTTTGAATAGGCTGTCACAAGAGTTTGGTTGATGTTAGAAAAATAGTTTTAATTATACACTAACTAGTAGCCTACAACTCCTAGACCCAAGGTGCTGCAGCATCTATTTTCCAAAGATAAACATTCTGACATTCTAACATACAGATGTAGGATCTTAATTTGATCACCCTGTTGTAGGAGAACTTTCCTGCAATGCAGGACATTTGAGGTTTGAAAAGGCTTGATTTTCCCTTACAAAATGTATCAACCCCTACAAAAATGTCTGTTACTTATAATCCACATAATAATTCACATTTCCTGTTGCTGCAGAATTATTTTCCTGCTGTAGCAAACTGGCTCAAATTAAGATCCTACATCTGTAAGTAGCCTGTCTCTTTACTCATTTTTATTTGATTTTTGGTTTCTAGAAGTTTCTCTGAAATGGTTAGCCCCCATGGACACTTCTGTTTATTTATGGATAAGCTGGTTTGTGATACAGTATATTTTCTTTCTCTGTGGAAGCCATCGAAGAAGAGACCAGCATGATTGCAGTCCTTATTCCATAGATGACATCATACCGTAGGCTATAGAATCACGTGGTTTGGGATTCTCTCTGTATGTATCCCACTAAATTTGACATTTTAGTCATTTAGCAGACACTCTTATCCAAAGCGATTTATAGGAGCAATTAGGGTTAACCCACTGGGCACAGAAGTCAGTTCAACGTCTAGTTTTGATTTACATTTGGTTAAGTTGTCAACTAATGGGAATTCAATGTGAGATCAACAACAAATGTCATCATGTCATTGGATTTAGGTTCAAAAAGATTAAGTGCCCTTACGTTGACAATATTTTGCAAATCCAATCAGTTTTCCACATTGATTTTTGGGGTTGAAATGACATGGAAACAACATTGATTCAATCAGTTTTTTTTTCCCAAGGGCACATTGATAGATTTTTCAGCTCGTCGGCTTGGGGATTAGAACCAGCAACATTTCGGTTACTAGCCCAACACTCTTAACTGCTAGGCTGCCTGCCGCCCGCTACGTAGTAATGTATATGAAATGCATACTGTATAGCAGAGGATTTGTTGCAAAAAGGAAACATCAGGTCAAGAAAGACCCCACGTGTATGCACACACACACACACACGTGCACACACACACACACACACACACAGTATCTGTAGTACACACACACTTCATGTGGAAGGTGGGTCCACATGCAGTCCACAGCAGGTTGTTATGGGTGGTCTGTGAATTATACCTTTCAGATAACAACCTATCAGAGCTGGGTTGATTGCTTACTCCTGTAGATTAAACACCAGATACCTCGGTTTTGGTTGTTTTCCTCTCTGACTTAAGGTCATGCTTTCATTGTTCCTAGGAATGCATATTGTCCATATTTCAAAAGTTGTTTTGACACTGTTCAGCCAACAGTGACTTTTGTTACCCAAATACTGCGGTGCATATTTTACCAATATATTTCATATATTCATCTTTTTTTGCTATGAGAGACTTCTGTTGGCTTTTTTTCAGGTTAATATTTATTTTGCCCATGGGTATTGTTAGTTTGGTGGGTACATATTGATGGTATGTGGGGTGAATTACTCCCCATTTAAAAACTCTTTGAAACGTCATGAAAAACTCTTCAGCATATACAGTAAATACAATCTATTACCCTTCTTCAATAAATATCACGACCAGTTAATGACCCGTCTTTTGAACTACTCTACTGACCTCTTAAGTACTGTGAATGTGCCACTCCATCTCCTTCATCTGCTTTTCCCATCTAGCAGCAGCAACAGCAGTAGAGACGTACTTCAGGCCTCTAGACTTCCGGTTGTTCTCTCCCAATGTTGTGTCTGGATCTCCAGACGGTATCACTAACCTCTGAATTTAAGACCACTGTGCTTTTTCCCCAGTCCTTACACAGTTTTAATAGGACTTAACCCAGTAATCATGGTCAGTGTATTTGTTTTAACGTGAGGCCCTGGCTGTTTTCACTCAGTATAACCCAGCTGATGTCCTCAGCTCTTTCTCTTTCCCAACCTAAAGCCGGATCTCAAACAGTTTACATTGAGTTATACATACAGATGTAGGGGCTTATTTTGATCACTCGGTTGCAGGAGAACTTTCCTGCTATTCAGGAAATGCAAAACCTCTACATCTGCATGTCCTCCTTTTCCTCTACTTTGTGACACCTGCTGATGTAAAAAGGGCTTTATAAATACTATAAATGTAATTGATTGATTGTTTAAAAAGGCTTCTGAAGTTTGTAATTACCACTTAAATCAAGAAAATCAAGAAAAAAGTATTAACCCCTACAAAAATGTCCACTAATTATCCATATAATCCACATAATAATTCACATTTCCTGTTGCTGCAGGATTATTTTCCTGCTGAAGCAAATTGGCTCAAATGAAGATCCTACATCTGTGCTAGTTCACGTTGAGTAATGAGTACAAAGAAACAATCAGACCAGAAGTTAACAGGAACATCTCTGCCTGGTCTGGTTTTATTAGACTCAGACTGGAAGATTTAGGATCAGCTCACCTTCTCCTAATCCTAACCTTAACCATTAGATGGAAAAATGATCTCTGACCTCAGAACAGTGTCTGGGTGCAACTTCACACTTTTCTTTTAATTAGAGACAATGACTGTGTTTAACCACAATGCAGCGCATTAAAGCCTTTAATGGTCGTTGGACAGGCATCAGCTTGGGTCTCCTCCACGGCATCTTTGTCATCTTTAATAACTTCACAGGCTGATGCATTTTTTAATTATTCCCAAAATTCCCACATCTCGCAGGAATATGTTCCTGCATGGGCATGCCTGGCACTTACTTATACCCTCAGAGCTGCTCCTGGTTGAAAGCACTTTTGCGCTGCCTGCCTGCTAGCCTGCCTGCAATAATCCCCTATACTTAGCCACCTAACCGCAGTACTCTGTCCTTACAGTTAGGGAATATGGCCCTATAACTGGGGTTCACACAACAGAGAGATACATAGAGATAGGGATTGAGAGAGAGAAAGAGAGAGAGAGAGAGATCGAGATAGAGATAGGGATTGAGAGAAAGAGAGAGAAAAAGGGAAATAAAGGGAAAGAGAGAGAGAGAGAGACTTACAGAAAGAGAGACAGAGAGGGTTGGAGGGTTGCTGGGATCTTTTGTACACTACAGTGCCTCCTCTCCATGATTAGAATGGACTCATTAGTGTGGTGGCAGTTTAGTTGTTTTCTATTCAGCTGTTTTGAGCAAACATGGTTAGCAAGACGGCTCTACATAACATTATAGATAAGCTTACTGTAAAAGCTGAATGAAAACAACATCTTGCAGAGATTGGAAAGACACACTAAAGTTCACCCAGGAGTTACCGTAATTTCCGGACTATTAAGCGCACCTGAATATAAGCCGCACCCACTGAATTAAAAAATTTTTTTTATTTTGAACATAAATAAGCCGCACATGTCTATAAGCCACAGGTGCCTACCGGTTCATTGAAACAAATTAACTTTACACAGGCTTTAACGAAACACGGCTTGTAACAAAAATAAATAGGCTTTAACAAAACACGGCTTGTAACAAAAATAAATAGGCTTTAACGAAACACGGCTTGTAACAAAAATAAATAGGCTTTAATGAAACACGGCTTGTAACAAAAATAAATAGGCTTTAACGAAACACGGCTTGTAACAAAAATAAATAGGCTTTAACGAAACACGGCTTGTAACAAAAAATAAAAAATTAGCAGTAAGCTTTAGTTGTCTTTTTGCACTGGGTCAATTCCTCACGCTGCTGTTTCCAACGTCTTATCATCGACTCATTAAGACCAAGCTCCCATGCAGCAGCTCTATTTCCTTTTCCAACAGCCAGATCAATCGCCTTCAACTTGAATGCTGCATCATATGCATTTCTCCGTGTCTTTGCCATGATGGGGGTGACAAAATGACTACCGTAATCAGAATGATTGGAAGTTTGAGAGCGCTCGATTTAATCTAAACAGTAAACAAAAAAGTTTTTTGACCTTAACCCGTTCGGCAATTTCATTGGTCTAATGAAAGCTTCATGCCGCCAAAAAACTGAGCACGTCACAGAATGTGTTTTTAAAAAATAAAAAAAATTGAAAGCGGGAAAAATCTATATATTAGCCGCGTCATTGTTTAAGCCGCGAGGTTCAAAGCTGGGAAAAAAGTTGCGGCTTATAGTCTGGAATTTACGGTACTGCAAGGATACTTCCCTCCTGTTTTACTGTATTCAGTGCCACCCTTGCCATCGGCGCCTCAGGGGGGTTGACGATATTGATTTGATGTTTTCCAAAGAGGACTGTGAGAACAGGGGAAGCTGATAGGACATGGCTGCGCCTTTCAACAACTGTCTTTTCTCTGCAGGATAAACAGCCAGAGAGGGAGCGATCAGATCACTTCCTTCATTATAGCAGCCTCCAGTTCTTTGAAAGGGACGAGTTGTCAAGTTCTGCATGATGTGCCATGGCCCCTTCTGTCCTGTGATGCCTGTGTATGATCCCTTATGACAGAAGGGCTCCCTAGGGCTGTGCGTGCGTGCGTGTGTGTGTGTGTGTGTGTGTGTGTGTGTGTGTGTGTGTGTGTGTGTGTGTGTGTGTGTGTGTGTGTGTGTGTGTGTGACATTCCATCCAGGTGAGTCAATAGGCCAGTGTCAAGAGCATCTCTTCAGCAGATAGCCCATGCACTGTATCTTCTGTAGTCCTGTACCAGATCACTATCCGTCACCCTCTTCAAAACACTACAATTGAGAAGTGTTGCTCATACAGTTTCACCAGAGACAGTGAGGTGCTAAACCAGGTCTCTCCAACCCTGTTCCTGGAGAGCACCTGATTCTAATAATTAGCTGGTTGATTAACTGAATCAGGTTAGTTACAACTGGGATTGAAAACCTACAGGGGGGTAGTTCTACAGCAATATAGTTGGAGAGACCTGTGCTAAACCATTGTGGAATGCTTTTAAAACATTGAACAAAGCTATTATGCTGAAATGTTTTCTATTTTTGTATCACAAAAATAACTGTTTGGTAGTCAGCCACCTCTTTCTCTGTGACAGACAGGAAATCAGTGCCAAAACCCTGATCCATACTTCCCAACAATACGTCAGCTTCAATGAAATAGGATTTTGGCTCCTCATGACACGACAAGCGATAACGTTTATATTTCCGGATCCCTCTTTGAAGAGACAAGGCAGGTCGTCATAGGGACTTACCCAGGATGACAGACCATAATCTGCTGCCAAGCTTTGTACAGATGTCTCCTTCCCACAGCTAGAACCTTACACAGGTGGGTAGGAATTCAACACGGGAGGTGTCATTGTGGTGTGTGTGTGTGTGTGTGTGTGTGTGTGTGTGTGTGTGTGTGTGTGTGTGTGTGTGTGTGTGTGTGTGTGTGTGTGTGTGTGTGTGTGTGTGTGTGTGTGTGTGTGTGTGTGTGTGTGTGTGTGTACCTGTTTAACTATTCTTGTAGGGACCAGAAGTCCCCACAAGAATAGTAAACAAACTAATATTTGACCAACTGGGGACATTCTGTTGGTCCCCATGAGGTCAAATGCTATTTCTATGGGGTTTAGGGTTAAGGTTAGATTTTTGGGTTAAGGTTAGGGTTAGGGTTATGGTTAGGGTTAGAGTACGGGTTAGGTTTAGGGTTAGGGGTTAGGGAAAATAGGATTTTGAATGGGACTGAATTGTGTCCCCACAATGTTAACTGTACAAGACTGTGTGTGTGTGTGTGTGTGTGTGTGTGTGTGTGTGTGTGTGTGTGTGTGTGTGTGTGTGTGTGTGTGTGTGTGTGTGTGTGTGTGTGTGTGTGTGTGTGTGTGTGTGTGTGTGTGTGTGTCATTCAAATGACCATAAAACATATCATTTTCATTTGAGTATTATTTATCCATTCATCTGTTTGACCAGAGAAGTAGAGATGCAAAGAACAGAGAAGCAAATCCTGTTGTTTTTCAACATCCTAAACAGCTTTGAGAGTACTCAAAGAGACAGGGAGCTACTGTAAATCATTCATTTTAGCTTTAAAGACTGGAGCACATTGATAGGCCCCTGGGTAAGAGTAACAGAAGGTCAATAGATATTGTCATTGGGTTAGGATTTATTTTCCTTATAGATGTGCTGTCATAGAAGGACCCACAGGTCTTCCAACCAACTGGTCAAAGTCATCAATACCTGCCAACATTGAATCCTAAAATGCAGTAGCATCAATATTTCATTGACTGTAAACAGTATATAACAAAAATCCCTGCACTGGACTGTAATACACCTACCAGTTGTCCTGCTGTTAATACAAGAATTCAGTCTGTCACCTCAGACTGCATGTCATCAGAGGCTTCTTTCCACTCTGCTAACATAGTAAACACAGCAACAGCAACATCACCACAGTCTGCAACAGATAGCAGATGTGCTGATGATTCTAGTGGGCAAAACCATAAACATAATGTTTCACACAGCTTACTGTGGATCTCCTCTCTGAGATCTGTCTGCTTGCCCTTCTTACATCACTGAGTTACAGAATACACTAAACATCCCTGTCTCATCTTCTAGCTGAACTAGATGTATGACAGTTAGCTGATGGAGAGAAAACTGAGTCTGAAAGGAAGGATTCAAGTGAGCTGAACAGGGCTCTTCATCAGATCACTGAGCTGGGTTTCCATGAGTTTAATTACACTAAACAAAAATATAAATGCAACATGTAAAGTGTTGGTCCCATGTTTCATGAGCTGAAATAAAAAATCCCAGGAATGTTCCATACGCACAAAAAGCTTATTTCTCTCAAATTTTGGGCACAAATTTGTTACATTCCTGTTAGTGAGCATTTCTTCTTTGCCAAGACAATCCATCCACCTAACAGGTGTGGCATATCAAGAAGCTGATTAAACAGCATGATTATTACACAGGTGCACCTTGTGCTGGGGACAATAAAAGGCCACTATAAAATGTGCAGTTTTGTCACACAACACATTGTCACAGATGTTTCAAGTTTTGAGGGAACGTGTAATTGGTATGCTGACTGCAGGAATGTCCACCAGAGCTGTTGCCAGAGAATACCATAAGCTACCTCCAACGTCATTTTAGAGAATTTGGCAGTATGTCCAACCGGCATCACAACCATAGATCATGTGTGTGTGTGTGTGTGTGACGTGTGTGTGCGTGCATGCGTGCGTGTGTGTATCAGTTGCAACAATTCAGATTGTTCAGATTTTTTTAATCTCTATTTTGTTATAGTGGAACATTCTATTGATCTTTTAGCCAACTGACTGTAACATAATGCTTGGTAATATCTGTGGTAATATCAGCTTTATTGGTCCACTCTCCAGCCTTTCTCAGGTAACAGAGGAAACCTGAGCCCTTAGACTACAAGTCGTTATTGTAGGAGACAGATCCAATTTCAGCTTTATTCCACTTGTTGTTTTCTTTACTCCTTTACTTCCTTGTTGCTTTTATCAGCAGCAGCTGGGCTGGGTTTTAGCATTTAGATTTCCTCCAATACTTATTGCATTCTACCTGATGAAAGGATATGTAACACCACAGGTACATTTCTGACTACGATCATCAGCATCTTGTAGTCTAGCTACAGCTCTGACGTTAGGCTGCCGATGTGAGAAAGTTGACATGAGAGAAACTGATGGTGGTCTGTCTGCATTTTCACCATAGTCTCTTGAAGAGGGAGAGGGTCAGTTTATACAGCACACTGCTGATCACACACAGGCCTCTAGCTGAACACTGACCACACCTGTCTGGCCCTGTTATAGCAGGGAGAGGAGAGGTTAAATGTGTGTGCCATGGCTGTGCAGGCTGACTCCATAGGGTGTGTGGCCCAGGAGGGATAGCAGACTGACAGGTGGTTCCACAGGGTAGGGCCCCTTTTACAGCCCTGCATGGGGACAGGGGGTAACCCTTACCCCACACAGACACAGTGACCACAGTAAGCCCTAAACATTAGAGGGCTTTAAACAACACTTCACATAAACATATCTAGAGATTTTCATGCTCATTTTTATATTACATTTTTAATGACATATCAACATATTTCTGAACAAAACTGTTCTCTTGTAATTCAAGAATATATAGTTATCTTCCATAGCAATTAAAAAAAATGTATCATCAAAAATATAAATCAGTGCTATTGAATCATATAATTATTAGTGATTGGTCTCAGTTTGCTAGTTATTAGTGTTATTTTAGAGTCGAATGGCTGAAAACTTAAGGGGCGGGAATTTGACCAACAGGGCGTGGCTTCACACCCAGAATGAAAGGGGTGTGTCTGTAGGCTGCTGATGGGGGCCAAAGGGCTTCGCGTGAGCACTTCTTTACCAAGGGAGAGGAGCAGAGAGTGCGAGGGGACAGAGGGGACATGAACTCAACCGTTTCTCAGAGCACTGTGGACTTTGGACAAGTTGACATTGACACTGTTCAAAATATTTTCTCTAGACTACAGTTATGAAGTGGATGGTCAAACAAAAGGGACTTTGAAATTGTCATTTTTGGAAATATTAATGCATTTTTTAAGTGCGTAATGTCACGACTTCCCCATGAACTATGTTTTTATGGGTAACATTATAAAGAAAGACTAGGCCTAATCTTGATTTTAAAGCGCATTGAACTGATCTAATTTAAAAGGCATGTTTCCTGCGTGTTACCCTCCAGCTCAGTATAGCGCCTCATGGGATGTAACAAATGGAAAGCTGGGTTCAACTTTGGACACCTGAAGGTACAGTCCAAACTTTCCGTCTTCTTTGCCATGATCATCATCTTCACGTACTTATTTTATTGTTTCACTGGGTACTGCGACTCCGTACCTTTAACTGTATACGACCAACATACTTTTATCAACAAAATCCTGCAAAAGGAAGGACTGGAGTATTCACCTCACCAACTGTCCGACGCGCACAAGAACAGTTCTCCCGGCTCGTTTGTTCGCGAGCTCCCCGGCGTTGACAGTGTTGACACACTCTTGCAGGGCAATGATAACGAACTGCGACCTGATAACAATATCTCGACAGCCAATAACTTCGGGACTAAAACGTTTCCTCAAGCAATCATCATCGGAGTAAAGAAAGGAGGCACGCGCGCGCTACTGGAGTTTCTGCGCATTCACCCGGATGTCAGAGCTGTGGGCGCCGAACCCCACTTCTTCGACAGGTTCTATGATAAAGGACTGGAATGGTACAGGTGAGCCAGTGCTGTTTTGAATTTCACTGAAATGTTTTTCTTTACAGGAGCACTGAAAACATCAACGTGAACATGGCCAATAGATGGAAAGAGATATGATTTTCTATCATAAATAGCCTAATGTTTCGTTTGAATTAGTCAATACAGATTGCCTGCTACCCAGGTAAAATCATGGTATTACAATCACTGTGACATAGGGGCTTGCTTGGTAAATACATTTTTTTTCTTCAAATAAAGTAATTCATCCAACAATGACAAAGTATCAGATATTGTGTGAAACTGCCTGTCATCACAGGCACCAAAAGATAACAGACTCAGAAACACATCTGTGGATTTACTATATATCAGGTGTCGCCTATATGGGAAATTCCATGGTAACAGAATTACACAGAAGACTCAGATTTTTCACTTTGAAATATATTCCAAACAAAAACCATTTATTTCAAAATTTAACAAACCATACAATTTATACCATACATTTCAAAAATGACATTTATTGGAAAAATTTGGAAACAGAAAAGTTTGGTAACAGAATTACGCTAAAATCTCTCCGTTTTATTCTGTTAGCAAACTTTGTATCTGCTCAGTTCTTCCTGTAAATGTGTTTTTGTAAAATGTACAGTGGAAATTGTTCAAAGTAGTCATTTTGCATAGAGTATATGGTTTGTAAAACTTTAAATAAATATACATTTGAAAGTGAAAAATAGGAGTCTTAGCATAATTCCGTTACCATGGAATTGCCAATATTTTGGAAACTTGTGTTTGTCATTGATCACCTCTCCTGAGCAGGCTCCTCCTCCACCTCCTCCTCCCTTCCTACAGTGTCACCTCGTTAATATCGCCCAATGCCAATAAGGATCCTCTCTTTGAGCCCCTTGGTGCGACAGGGTATTCAGTCCCCTGCCAATAAAATGCTGTTTATTGACATGATGTGCTGCGGTTCTAAGTGTCTGTCCCTGTGTGTGTCCCCGGGGACCCCTCACTGTCACCCATATCACCTGGTTGGGCAGGTGAGCACACAGAGATGTGACACAGAGCCAATGAGAGGGAGAAATCAATACAGTCTGTTAATTAATATTGCAGATGTTGGGTATAAACGTCGATAGCAGCAACGGAGGGATGAAAGTCTCTCCCATCACAACTCTCTAAACTCCCCAAGCATGTGCAGATGTTTTATTACTAAAGAAATCAAGATCACACAGAGAAATGTTTCTAATGATGTATGGCAGGTAGCCTAGTGGTTAAGAGCAGGTTGCTGGTCTGAATCCCTGAACCAACTAGGTGAAGAAACAAAGTATCCGTTGATGTGCCCTTGAGCAAGGTGCATAAACCTAATTGCTCTGGATAAGAATTACTCAAATGTAAATGTACTCTTTCCAAGCGTTGACAATGTAGCGTTGACAGTGTAGCCTATAGTCTTCTGCAAGTTACCTGAATGTACTGTCTTTCACGGAACTATAATTTCATTTGTGAGGCCAGGCAGTTGAACCTACAGTGTGGCACTACAACAGTTACAGGCCTTGGTGTTGAGAGACCAGTGACCTTTTAACACCGTCCCAGTGCTTTGTTGCAGCTGCACGGCGGCTCTCTAGTCTCTCGTCTGTCTCATAAATGTGTGATGAAATGGTTTTAGTCTTTCCTAATCTGACGACAGGTCTTGTCAGCACTGTGTGGATTGGCCTGATGTAATGACAGCTCAAGCATTAGCTTGGACAACTCAGGGACATGGAGATTAAGACCCTGTCACGGTTCAACATCACATTATGGAGTACCAGCCAGTCAGTGTACAGTAAAGTTGCCCAAAGCCAAGGCTCTGATCTAAAGTCAGTGTTGGGTCTTTTTCCCTAATGGTTTAGGTTGGTATTGGGGGATGGGAAGCTGATCCCAGATCTGTGCCTAAGAGTGTGATGGTTTATTGGTTCTTATCTAAGGAGAAGTGTGTAGTGCTGTGCTGGAGTAATGAAAATGGTGTCAAAGCAACCCAATTAGCCAGTCTCTCATCATCACCTGCTCCCTCTGATCTTCTCTCACTCCCTCCGCCCTTCTCCCTAAGCTCTGTGCCACTCGGGCTCCCGAGTGGTGCAGTGGTCAAAGGCACTGCATCTCAGTGCTAGAGGCGTCACTACAGACACCCTGGTTCGAATCCAGGCTGTATCACAACCGGCTGTGATTGGGAGTCCCATAGGGCGGTGCACAATTGGTCCAGCGTCGTCCGGGTTTGGCCCGGTGTAGGCCATCATTGTAAATAAGAATTTGATCTTAACTGACATGCCTAGTTAAATATATATATAAAAAATGTATCTTACCTCCCTCCTCTCTTCTCTCACTCCCTCCGCTTTTCTCTCACTCCCTCCCCTTTTCTCTCACTCCATTTGCTCTTCTCTCACTCCATCCTCTCTTCTCTCACTCCCTCCTCTCTTCTCTCACTCCATCATCTCTTCTCTCACTCCCTTCGCTCCTCTCTCACTCCCTCCGCTTTTCTCTCACCTCCCTCCTCTCTTCTCTCACTCCCTCCACTCTTCTCTCACTCCCTCCACTCTTCTCTCACTCCCTTCCCTCTTCTCTCACTCATCCTCTCTTCTCTCACCTCCCTCCTCTCTTCTCTCACTCCCTCCACTCTTTTCTCACTCCCTCCACTCTTCTCTCACTCCCTCCTCTCTTCTCTCACTCCCTCCTCTCTTCTCTCACTCCCTCCTCTCTTCTCTCACTCCCTCCTCTCTTCTCTCACTCCCTCCTCTCTTCTCTCACTCCCTCACCTCTTCTCTCACTCCCTCACCTCTTCTCTCACTCCCTCACCTCTTCTCTCACTCCATCCTCTCTTCTCTCACTCCATCCTCTCTTCTCTCACTCCATCCTCTCTTCTCTCACTCCATCCTCTCTTCTCTCAGTCCAGCCTCTCTTCTCTCACCTCCCTCCTCTCTTCTCTCACCTCCCTCCTCTCTTCTCTCACTCCATCCTCTCTTCTCTCACTCCATCCTCTCTTCTCTCACTCCATCCTCTCTTCTCTCACTCCATCCTCTCTTCTCTCACTCCATCCTCTCTTCTCTCACTCCATCCTCTCTTCTCTCACTCCATCCTCTCTTCTCTCAGTCCAGCCTCTCTTCTCTCACCTCCCTCCTCTCTTCTCTCACCTCCCTCCTCTCTTCTCTCACCTCCCTCCTCTCTTCTCTCACTCCATCCTCTCTTCTCTCACTCCATCCTCTCTTCTCTCACTCCATCCTCTCTTCTCTCACTCCATCCTCTCTTCTCTCACTCCATCCTCTCTTCTCTCACTCCCTCACCTCTTCTCTCACTCCATCCTCTCTTCTCTCACTCCATCCTCTCTTCTCTCACTCCATCCTCTCTTCTCTCACTCCATCCTCTCTTCTCTCACTCCATCCTCTCTTCTCTCACTCCATCCTCTCTTCTCTCACTCCCTCACCTCTTCTCTCACTCCATTCTCTCTTCTCTCACTCCATCCTCTCTTCTCTCACTCCCTCACCTCTTCTCTCACTCCATCCTCTCTTCTCTCAGTCCATCCTCTCTTCTCTCACTCCCTCCACACTTCTCTCCTGTGTGTGAAAGGTGTTGTATCAGCATTGATGGGGTCTTTGATTTTAACCAGGGTATTACACAGGGTATTATAATGTCTTGTGTAATGATTTATGTATCTACACGGTACTACACTAGTAACTGATATGAAACCAAATCTGACCCTTGTCCTTTGAAGGCAATTCAATCATTGTTTTATGTGTGCAACTGAGGAATAACATTCTGGTTACCAAAGCAGTTATAGAGTAGCTCCGTGGTGTAAAGGCAACTTTATAAAATGTTGCTATTCACATTGACATAAAGTGAAACCTATCCATTCATATGTAGACTGGATTCACTCCAGGCACCGTTTAGGAATGCATTTAGACTGGACTGGAAAGTGTCACTTCAACATTTTATACTTTGATAGAGCTCTTAACTTCAAGGTATTATTACACAGCTTTGTGTTTGTAATTGAACACTGTCCTCTGTCTTCAGTTGGTAACCAAGTAAAACACATGGCCATGTTAAAAGGAAGCATTTGGCAAATTGTTTTAGAAGAAATGCTTATATGTGGGGAAAAAACTCGATGCATTTGGAAATGGTAATGTGGCTTTGTGGGAGAGAACATGTTTAAAGGGTTTAGCTCTTTCTACTCTTTCTGCGTGTGACTGTGTGTGTGTTTCCACTGTGTGTGTGTGTGTGTGTGTTTCCATTGCATGTGTGCATGTACATTTTACATTTACATTTTAGTCATTTAGCAGACGCTCTTATCCAGAGCGACTTACAGTAGTGAATGCATACATTTCATAAAACATTTTTTTTTCTGTGCTGGCCCCCCGTGGGAATCAAACCCACAACCCTGGTGTTGCAAACACCATGCTCTACCAACTGAGCTACAGGGAAGGCTATGTAGCCTAAGCTTTACCCGATGAGATCCAGTCCCGTGTCTATCTCCCTCTCCCCATTCTCCTCTGCCATCCACCATTAAACCTATCCACAACTTTTCATTACACCATAAATATCCAATAGATATAAATGTAATTTCCCATATTGATCTGTTAAAATAGGGTTTCCTATTGATTCAGCTCCTGGCACCTTTATCAGGCCACTGCAGGGGAGGTTCATTAACCGCTGAATATTCAATCTTGTTGACAAGGTGTCGTTGGCCCGTCAACCAGCGACATTTATACCCTACACACATGGTTACACCTAGAATGTATTTATGCTGCAGTGAAATTCTAGTTACGTCTGTGAAACGTGTGGTGATTGGGGGGACAGGGTTCTTCAGAAGTATATTTTCTTTTATAATTCAGTGTAGCATTGGTCACAGTATCCAGACTGGAATGACAGGCTCTTATTTCCTGCAAGTCTTTTTTTACCAATCACAAGGGATTCCACTGTGGAATTCTGAGGCATATCTCAAAGGTTTGGAAATGGAGTGTTAGAGACAGAGAGTGTTCTTTGACCCAACAAAAAGGTTTTGGGAGGGCCTTTCATGGTTCCAAGTAGGAAGCATGGAAATTATTGTCTTTGAAATAATCAAATGTATAGAATTGGACTGAACAAAGGAGACCTTTGTTTGAATGTCCACTGGTCGGCTTGTCTTTGTGTCATTATGCAGAATGAGAGCAATGAGAAACATTCTCTGCTGTGACCAATGACAATCATAAATGCTGCCTCCTAACTTTTCAAAAATAACCTTTATCTCAGGCTATGGCGGTGTACGATCAAAGAACGATCTAGAATATATGCAAGCAACCAAAGGAATTCCTTCAAGATTGATATCAATATGCAAAATGAAATGGGGAAAATGTAACTGAATAATCGAACATGACTTGATAAATTGGTTTGGGGACGGGTATGGATTTTCAATCTTGAGAAAAACTCATCGTCCAACTCAGTCATCAATATTTTGACAGCTCATAATTGGCCGACCTTTCACCTTCAGTATGGCATGCACTATCCAATCAGATGATCGTTAATGAAATAACTGGAAAGTATAAGAGATGTGAAAATGATAACTAGATGAGTATTTAGAATTGGACAGATGGAAAAGTAATTGGACTTCCTTTCCAACCCTATAGTGTGACAGAACAAGGGGCTGACTATTACGAATCAATGTCTTCAATAGCCAGATGCCTAACCTAATTACATCTGAACATGATTATTTAACTAACAGATCATCAATTAATAGAAGTGTTAAAGTAATAGTTAAAACTGGGTTCCCTATACTGTTTACCAGTGTTCATGTTTGGTGGAGTGGAAACATGATTCCCCACTCCGTCCCTGTCACAGCAAGATGGATGGCACAGCTATAACAACCTCACATGGCACCACACCTCTCTGGAATCACAATACACACCCAGTCAACACTGATAAACAGAAATGTCTTGTTTTCTGCAAGGCTGTGATGATCGAATTGTGGACTAATGAATTTCTAGTTATCAGAGATTGTAGTAGTGGTTGTAGCGACTGTAGGATAGAAGTGTGAATGTTGACAAGGACAGTTTTACTTTTGCACCAACACCAGAGTTACTCTCTTTAGTTACACAAGGAATGAATCCCTGCCTACACTTCAAATTGTCTAACCTTATCTTAACCAGGGTCCATTCCCATTTAGAGTGTGCCTATTTGCCTTAGTACCTCAACAAGGCCAGAGAGTAGTGTAGGCTATTAGATAGTTATTGGAATATAATTCAGCCAGGAGCTCTCTTGTACACCATTTTACCTAGGAAGCTTTAAGTTGACCTCTACCCCCATCACCCAGCCTAACATCTTCTGTCTAGAGAGGCTACTGGATCAATGACTTTAAGTTGACCTCTACCCCCATCACCCAGCCTAACATCTTCTGTCTAGAGAGGCTACTGGATCAATGACTTTAAGTTGACCTCTACCCCCATCACCCAGCCTAACATCTTCTGTCTAGAGAGGCTACTGGATCAATGACTTTAAGTTGACCTCTACCCCCATCACCCAGCTTAACATCTTCTGTCTAGAGAGACTACTGGATCACTGACTTTAAGTTGACCTCTACCCCCATCACCCAGCCTAACATCTTCTGTCTAGAGAGGCTACTGGATCACTGACTTTAAGTTGACCTCTACCCCCATCACCCAGCCTAACATCTTCTGTCTAGAGAGGCTACTGGATCAATGACTTTAAGTTGACCTCTACCCCCATCACCCAGCTTAACATCTTCTGTCTAGAGAGGCTACTGGATCACTGACTTTAAGTTGACCTCTACCCCCATCACCCAGCCTAACATCTTCTGTCTAGAGAGGCTACTGGATCACTGACTTTAAGTTGACCTCTACCCCCATCACCCAGCCTAACATCTTCTGTCTAGAGAGGCTATTGGATCATTGACAGCTTAGTGTGTGTTTGCTGTCTCAGCCATTAAACCATCTCTGTGTAATGACTGACTGACTGACTGACTGACTGACTGGCTGACTGACTGGCTGACTGGGCTGGCTGGCTGGCTGGCTGGCTGGCTGGCTGGCTGGCTGGCTGGCTGGCTGGCTGGCTGGCTGGCTGGCTGGCTGGGTAAGAGAGGGTAATGGTCCTTTGTAGCTCAGTTGGTAGAGCATGGTGCTTGTAACACCAGGGTAGTGGGTTTGATTCCTGGGACCACCCAAACGTAAAATGTATGCACACATGACTGTAAGTCCCTTTGGATAAAAGCATCTGCTCATTTGCATAGATATATTATATATATAAGAAGGGAGGAAGGGTGAGGTGGAGAGAATGTGAGAACACACCTTTTTTTTGAAAACCTTCTTAGGAAAAATGTTATGGGTTTTCTTTAATAGCGTAACAGGAATTGGTTACTGGTGCGGTGGTTATGTTTAATTGTGAGGAAATGTGACTGATTAAAAGGAGAACTCTGCCCGAAGGAGATCTCTGGAAGAAATTGTCTGCGGAATGTGAACATTATCTGGGAAGTTCACAATGAGAAATCTGAAGAAAAAAATACTTGCTCTCTCTCTCTCTTCGTTGTACTGTGTATTTTAGAGACACGCTCTCTCTCTCTCACACACACACACACACACACACACACACACACACACACACACACACACACACACACACACACACACACACACACACACACACACACACACACACACACCACTTACTGGGTGTGGATCGGTCCCTTAATGACAAACACTGGAGCTTTCCCAGCAGCTGCAGTCCCTGTGTTCTGCCAGCAATAATCCCCATTCCTCAATTAAAACAAGTCAAGGATGGGCCGACAACCACAAGGACTGGGACATTTAACAGTTTAGGAAGTGGTTTTTCACTGCAGTCCAGTATTGAGTCTTCTCATTGGTCTAGAGTTGGGTAGATGCCAGATGGCCAATGGTTGGAGCCCATATTGAGTCCATTAGAGAGTTCTGAAGTGTACTGGTAAGTTTTATTCATTTGGAAAAGCTAGCTAATTAATGGAAACGTGGGCGTTTTAGCACGGTAGCAGACCCTGAGGAAGAACACTTTAGCATTATGTATAGTATAATTAATGGAAACGTGGGCGTTTTAGCACGGTAGCAGACCCTGAGGAAGAACACTTTAGCATTATGTATAGTATAATTAATGGAAACGTGGGCGTTTTAGCACGGTAGCCGACCCTGGGAAGAACACTTTAGCATTATGTATAGTATAATTAATGGAAACGTGGGCGTTTTAGCACGGTAGCAGACCCTGAGGAAGGAACACTTTAGCATTATGTATAGTATAATTAATGGAAACGTGGGCGTTTTAGCACGGTAGCAGACCCTGAGGAAGAACACTTTAGCATTATGTATAGTATAATTAATGGAAACGTGGGCGTTTTAGCACGGTAGCCGACCCTGGGAAGGAACACTTTAGCATTATGTATAGTATAATTAATGGAAACGTGGGCGTTTTAGCACGGTAGCAGACCCTGGGAAGAACACTTTAGCATTATGTATAGTATAATTAATGGAAACGTGGGCGTTTTAGCACGGTAGCAGACCCTGGGAAGGAACACTTTAGCATTATGTATAGTATAATTAATGGAAACGTGGGCGTTTTAGCACGGTAGCCGACCCTGGGAAGAACACTTTAGCATTATGTATAGTATAATTAATGGAAACGTGGGCGTTTTAGCACGGTAGCAGACCCTGGGAAGGAACACTTTAGCATTATGTATAGTATAATTAATGGAAACGTGGGCGTTTTAGCACGGTAGCAGACCCTGGGAAGAACACTTTAGCATTATGTATAGTATAATTAATGGAAACGTGGGCGTTTTAGCACGGTAGCAGACCCTGAGGAAGAACACTTTAGCATTATGTATAGTATAATTAATGGAAACGTGGGCGTTTTAGCACGGTAGCAGACCCTGGGAAGAACACTTTAGCATTATGTATAGTATAATTAATGGAAACGTGGGCGTTTTAGCACGGTAGCAGACCCTGAGGAAAGAACACTTTAGCATTATGTATAGTATAATTAATGGAAACGTGGGCGTTTTAGCACGGTAGCAGACCCTGGGAAGGAACACTTTAGCATTATGTATAGTATAATTAATGGAAACGTGGGCGTTTTAGCACGGTAGCAGACCCTGAGGAAGAACACTTTAGCATTATGTATAGTATAATTAATGGAAACGTGGGCGTTTTAGCACGGTAGCAGACCCTGGGAAGGAACACTTTAGCATTATGTATAGTATAATTAATGGAAACGTGGGCGTTTTAGCACGGTAGCAGACCCTGAGGAAGGAACACTTTAGCATTATGTATAGTATAATTAATGGAAACGTGGGCGTTTTAGCACGGTAGCAGACCCTGAGGAAGAACACTTTAGCATTATGTATAGTATAATTAATGGAAACGTGGGCGTTTTAGCACGGTAGCAGACCCTGGGAAGGAACACTTTAGCATTATGTATAGTATAATTAATGGAAACGTGGGCGTTTTAGCACGGTAGCAGACCCTGAGGAAGAACACTTTAGCATTATGTATAGTATAATTAATGGAAACGTGGGCGTTTTAGCACGGTAGCAGACCCTGGGAAGGAACACTTTAGCATTATGTATAGTATAATTAATGGAAACGTGGGCGTTTTAGCACGGTAGCAGACCCTGGGAAGGAACACTTTAGCATTATGTATAGTATAATTAATGGAAACGTGGGCGTTTTAGCACGGTAGCAGACCCTGGGAAGGAACACTTTAGCATTATGTATAGTATAATTAATGGAAACGTGGGCGTTTTAGCACGGTAGCAGACCCTGAGGAAGAACACTTTAGCATTATGTATAGTATAATTAATGGAAACGTGGGCGTTTTAGCACGGTAGCAGACCCTGAGGAAAGAACACTTTAGCATTATGTATAGTATAATTAATGGAAACGTGGGCGTTTTAGCACGGTAGCAGACCCTGGGAAGGAACACTTTAGCATTATGTATAGTATAATTAATGGAAACGTGGGCGTTTTAGCACGGTAGCAGACCCTGAGGAAGAACACTTTAGCATTATGTATAGTATAATTAATGGAAACGTGGGCGTTTTAGCACGGTAGCAGACCCTGGGAAGGAACACTTTAGCATTATGTATAGTATAATTAATGGAAACGTGGGCGTTTTAGCACGGTAGCAGACCCTGGGAAGGAACACTTTAGCATTATGTATAGTATAATTAATGGAAACGTGGGCGTTTTAGCACGGTAGCCGACCCTGAGGAAGAACACTTTAGCATTATGTATAGTATAATTAATGGAAACGTGGGCGTTTTAGCACGGTAGCAGACCCTGAGGAAGAACACTTTAGCATTATGTATAGTATAATTAATGGAAACGTGGGCGTTTTAGCACGGTAGCAGACCCTGGGAAGGAACACTTTAGCATTATGTATAGTATAATTAATGGAAACGTGGGCGTTTTAGCACGGTAGCAGACCCTGAGGAAGAACACTTTAGCATTATGTATAGTATAATTAATGGAAACGTGGGCGTTTTAGCACGGTAGCAGACCCTGGGAAGGAACACTTTAGCATTATGTATAGTATAATTAATGGAAACGTGGGCGTTTTAGCACGGTAGCAGACCCTGGGAAGGAACACTTTAGCATTATGTATAGTATAATTAATGGAAACGTGGGCGTTTTAGCACGGTAGCAGACCCTGAGGAAGAACACTTTAGCATTATGTATAGTATAATTAATGGAAACGTGGGCGTTTTAGCACGGTAGCAGACCCTGAGGAAGAACACTTTAGCATTATGTATAGTATAATTAATGGAAACGTGGGCGTTTTAGCACGGTAGCAGACCCTGGGAAGGAACACTTTAGCATTATGTATAGTATAATTAATGGAAACGTGGGCGTTTTAGCACGGTAGCAGACCCTGAGGAAGAACACTTTAGCATTATGTATAGTATAATTAATGGAAACGTGGGCGTTTTAGCACGGTAGCAGACCCTGAGGAAGAACACTTTAGCATTATGTATAGTATAATTAATGGAAACGTGGGCGTTTTAGCACGGTAGCAGACCCTGAGGAAGAACACTTTAGCATTATGTATAGTATAATTAATGGAAACGTGGGCGTTTTAGCACGGTAGCCGACCCTGGGAAGGAACACTTTAGCATTATGTATAGTATAATTAATGGAAACGTGGGCGTTTTAGCACGGTAGCAGACCCTGGGAAGGAACACTTTAGCATTATGTATAGTATAATTAATGGAAACGTGGGCGTTTTAGCACGGTAGCAGACCCTGGGAAGGACACTTTAGCATTATGTATAGTATAATTAATGGAAACGTGGGCGTTTTAGCACGGTAGCAGACCCTGGGAAGGAACACTTTAGCATTATGTATAGTATAATTAATGGAAACGTGGGCGTTTTAGCACGGTAGCCGACCCTGGGAAGAACACTTTAGCATTATGTATAGTATAATTAATGGAAACGTGGGCGTTTTAGCACGGTAGCCGACCCTGGGAAGAACACTTTAGCATTATGTATAGTATAATTAATGGAAACGTGGGCGTTTTAGCACGGTAGCAGACCCTGGGAAGGAACACTTTAGCATTATGTATAGTATAATTAATGGAAACGTGGGCGTTTTAGCACGGTAGCAGACCCTGGGAAGAACACTTTAGCATTATGTATAGTATAATTAATGGAAACGTGGGCGTTTTAGCACGGTAGCAGACCCTGAGGAAGAACACTTTAGCATTATGTATAGTATAATTAATGGAAACGTGGGCGTTTTAGCACGGTAGCAGACCCTGAGGAAGAACACTTTAGCATTATGTATAGTATAATTAATGGAAACGTGGGCGTTTTAGCACGGTAGCAGACCCTGAGGAAGAACACTTTAGCATTATGTATAGTATAATTAATGGAAACGTGGGCGTTTTAGCACGGTAGCAGACCCTGGGAAGGAACACTTTAGCATTATGTATAGTATAATTAATGGAAACGTGGGCGTTTTAGCACGGTAGCAGACCCTGGGAAGGAACACTTTAGCATTATGTATAGTATAATTAATGGAAACGTGGGCGTTTTAGCACGGTAGCAGACCCTGGGAAGGAACACTTTAGCATTATGTATAGTATAATTAATGGAAACGTGGGCGTTTTAGCACGGTAGCCGACCCTGAGGAAAGAACACTTTAGCATTATGTATAGTATAACACAATAATGTTTCACTTTGGTTCAAAAGGGAAGAAGCTGCTTTTATAAAGTTCTCAAAAAGACAACCCTGCTTATAGCATCATAAGAAGCCCTTGTGGAATATGAATCTAGGATAAGATTTCACAATACTGTATCAAGGCTGGAGTGTATTTCTGATACTGGGTTTTCTGCTTTTCCATAAAGGTAGTTGTTAGTAAGAATAACTACAGTGCAGTGCATGATTTCATACTGAAACCCTCGGAGCAATTTAACATAATGAAGTTACTAGAGCCCACATAGTCAACTGGTGGACAGCGGTCCAGATGCGGACCCAGAACGAGGTAAAACACCTTTGGGGGGGAACTCAGTGGGGTTTCGACCCCTGGTATCATCTGAACGCACGTAAGACATGAACAATTTTGTAGAATTGCAGGGAATGAGCTTTAAAACTGTAAAATGTTCTCTCTGCCAACGAGAGGGGTGTGAACAGTTTGGGGTTGTATGGGTTGCGAAGTGGGGGTTTGTTATTACGCCAAAAAATAACAATATCCATTCGGACCTTTGCCACCTAGGAAATTTGTGTGACCGGACCTTCTCAAATAGTACTTGAGTACCCCTGTACTAGAGGCTTGTTTTACAGTGTTATCAATTACATCACTGGGGTCAGGCTGAGGGAGGAAGGAAGTGACCCTCCAGTAATCTGTCCATCTCTCTCTTCCTCCTCCTCTTGTCTGTTCATCGGTTCATCTCAGGGTGGGGGCACCCGGCCACTGGTCACCCACGGATAAATCCTCACAGCCAACAGCTAACCCACTGTGGGCCAGGCAGTAACACAGTGGAACACACAGGCTGATTTTCCCATTCGATAAGACAGAGGCGGGCAGTCAAAGGGGGGCAGTCAAAGGGGGGCAAACAGAGGGGGTCAGACAGGGGGACAGACAGGGGGTCAGACAGGGGGTCAGACAGAGGGGGGCAGACAGTGGGAGGCAGACAGTGGGAGGCAGACAGTGGGAGGCAGACAGAGGGTGGCAGACAGAGACAGAGGGGGTCAGACAGGGGGTCAGACAGAGGGGGCGGACAGAGGGGGTCAGACAGAGGGGGCGGACAGAGGGGGTCAGACAGTGGGAGGCAAACAGAGGGGGGCGGACAGAGGGGGGCGGACAGAGGGGGGCGGACAGAGAGGGGCGGACAGAGGGGGGCGGACAGAGGGGTGCGGACAGAGGGAGGCGGACAGAGGGGGCGGACAGAGGGGGTCAGACAGAGGGGGTCAGACAGAGGGGTGTAGACAGAGGGGTGTAGACAGAGGGGGGCAGACAGAGGGGGGCAGACAGAGGGGTGTAGACAGAGGGAGGCAGACAGAGGGGGCGGACAGAGGGGGTCAGACAGAGGGGGTCAGACAGAGGGGTGTAGACAGAGGGGTGTAGACAGAGGGGGGCAGACAGAGGGGGGCAGACAGAGGGGGGCAGACAGAGGGAGGCAGACAGAGGGAGGCAGACAGAGGGGGGCAGACAGAGGGGGGCAGACAGAGGGGGGCAGACAGAGGGGAGCAGACAGATGGGGGCAGACAGAGGGGGTCAGACAGAGGGGTGTAGACAGAGGGGTGTAGACAGAGGGGGGCAGACAGAGGGGGGCAGACAGAGGGGGGCAGACAGAGGGGGCAGACAGAGGGAGGCAGACAGAGGGAGGCGGACAGAGGGAGGCAGACAGAGGGAGGCAGACCGATGGGGCAGACACTTTTCTCTGTCTTTCACTCTCTCATATACATACAGTATGCTCTCCCATCTTTTGCTCTCTCAGAAAAAAAGTATTATCGCTCTCTCTCTCTCTATCTTTTTAATTCTGGAGTTGGAATGTCAGGCTTTATCCTGCAGTAGTCAGTCTGGAGTCTTGAGCTGTTCTCCCTCTCTCCTCTCTCTCTGTTTCTCTCTCTACACTCTTAGAAAAAAATGGTTCCAAAAGGAGAACCCTTTTTGGTTTCAGGTAGAACCCTTTTGTGTTCTGTGTAGATCCCTCTGTGGAAAGGGTTCTACATGGAACTCAAAATGGTTTTACCTGGAACCAAAAAGGTTCTACCTGAAACCAATAAGTGTTCTTCCAAGGGTTCTCCTATGGGGACAGCCGAAGAACCATTTTAGTTTTTTTCTAAGAGTGTAAACGCATACAGACTCTGTTGTTACCTCTCCTGAGGAAGCTGTGAGACTGCTACTCACTCATTCTTCTCAACGTTGCCTGCTGTAGTAATCTCTGTATTAGTTGTCATGTTCACTTTTCCCCCTGGTAGACACATTCTTTAGGTCTTTCTTACTGACCTACCTCACTGATCTAAACCTCCTCAACAAATAGAACTCTCCGTCTCACCATTTCCTGCTGTGTGTGTAGTCAGGCAGCCTTGGTGTGTATTGAATTAGGTTCTACTATGCAATGCTACTGTATCACACACACACACACACACACAAAACATGCACGCACAGACACACACACACACATATGCACACACACATATGCACACACACCCACCCACGCACGCACACACACACACACACACACACACACACACACACACACACACACACACACACACACACACACACACACACACACACACACACACACACACACACACACACACACACACACACAGTACTTTAATTGGGCTCTTTTTGGTTGCTAACATGCATTGGTCAAAACTGAAGTCACATTGTCAAAACTCTTCACACAGTCAGCGAAGCAGAAGTGTATGTGGACCAAACTGTGAATCATTTTTCATTGCTTTCACACAAAATGCATTCAATGACCACATTCTCCGAAATCCATGAACTCTTTTCTCATTCGTACTCCACCGCCTGCTTAACTATATATTTGCAGCACATGTTTTCAAATGCTACACACTGTTTCCAAAACGGTTAAAAACACATTCAAAACAGAACGATGGCATATGTCATACATTTCTGCAGTAACCAGATTGAAACACAGAAAATCTCAGCACAATATTTAATCATTCCAAACACAGCTAATTGCAATTTCAGCTGAAAGCCTACCTAAGTGTCCTGTTTGTAGTCTCGTTACCAAACAGACAAAAGAGGATGGCTTCGGAAGGATTTAGTTTGGAAACATAGATCAAGGAAGACAGGTTGGTGGGGAAAGAAGAGTGGCAGGGAGAGGGAGAATGCGTGGAGGACAAAGGAGAGGAAGACCAAGAGCGGTGAGATAAGGGCCACAATTATTGACCATGTTGTAAACCATGGTCTCGCTTCGAGAGAGGCCGGTTTAAAACCTCTTATGGCTAGGGGGCAGTATTTTCACGGCTGGATAAAAAACGTACCCGATTTAATCTGATTATTAGTCCTGCCCAGAAACTAGAATATGCATATAATTATTAGCTTTGGAGAGAAAACACTCCAAAGTTTCTAAAACTGTTTGAATGGTGTCTGTGAGTATAACAGAACTCCTATGGCAGGCAAAAACCTGAGATGGTTCTGTTCAGGAAGTACCCTCTCTGACCATTTATTTTCTTTCTTTGACATCTCTTCCAAAAACTAAGGATCTCTGCTGTTACGTGACAATACCCACGTCTCCAATGGCCTCTCAGAGCCCGGGAAAAACAGGAATGACGTAATTCAAAGCCCTGGCTGAAACAAAGGAGAGCAAAAGCTAAGTGGTCTCTCAGTGGAGTAAGCCTTACGCTCACGACCCGCCCCGCCCCCGGCTTTCGGTTTTTCCCTCAGTTTACAGGCATGCACCTTCCCGGTCGGAATATTATCGCTTTTCTACGAGATAAATTGCATAAAAATTGGTTTTAAACAGCGGTTGACATGCTTCGAAGTACGGTAATGGAATATTTAGAAATGTTTTGTCACATTCTGCGCCATGCTCGTGACCGAGATTTAGCGTTGGGATAGTGTCTAGAACGCACGAACAAAACGTCGTTGATGGAACATAACGATGGATTATTTGGGACCAAACCTACATTTGTTATTGAAGTAGAAGTCCTGGGACTGCATTCTGATGAAGAACACCAAAGGTAATAACATTTTTCTTATAGGAAATGTGATTTTGGTGAAGGCTAAACTGTGTGGGTGTCTAAATAGCTAGCCCTGTGATGCCGGGCTATGTACTTAGATTATTGCAAAATGTGCTTCATCCGAAAAGCTATTTTAAAATCGGACATATCGAGTGCATAGAGGAGTTCTGTATCTATAATTCTTAAAATAATTGTTATGCTTTTTGTGAACGTTTATCGTGAGTAATTTAGTAAAATCACCGGAAGTGTTCGGTGGGAATGCTAGTTCTGAACGTCACATGCTAATGTAAAAAGCTGGTTTTTGATATAAATATGAACTTGATTGAACAGACATGCATGTATTGTATAACATAATGTCCTAGGTGTGTCATCTGATGAAGATCATAAAAGGTTAGTGCTGCATTTAGCTGTGGTTTGGGTTAATGTGACATTATATGCTAGCTTGAAAAATGGGTGTCTGATTATTTCTGGCTGGGTACTCTGCTGACATAATCTAATGTTTTGCTTTCGCTGTAAAGCCTTTTTGAAATCGGACAGTGTGGTTAGATAAAGGAGAGTCTTGTCTTTAAATAGCTGTAAAATAGTCATATGTTTGAAAAGTGGAAGTTTTTGGCTTTAGAGGAGTTTGTATTTCGCGCCCCGCCCATCATTGGATATTGGAGCAGACGTTCCGCTAGCGGAACGTGTAGATGTAAGAGGTTTTAAGGGTGCATCCAAATTTGCAGAGCTCAACAGTTGCATCATTAGTACACATTTTCCAGCAAAACAACAGGTGAGATGTGCATCCTTCAATGATAATTGAACTACATATTACAGTACAATACAGTATGTTCACATTTTTACATGTACTGACATATTGAAATATATTGATTGTTTTGTGTTTATCAGTAGGATCCAAAGTTTGCCTCCCACAGGAGGGAGAGGCAGAATACTATCAGATGCACAGGAAATTGACATTGTTGACATGGTAATACGGTCAGCACAACGACAATTGCCAGAGTCCTAGAGAAACATAAAATAAGGATGAAGCAGTTGTACACTGTACCCTTTGAGAGAAACGGTGAAAGTGTGAAAGAACTCCGGTATCAATATGTCCAGGTCAGATGTCTGTTCAATAACCAAACAGAGTACATACACAGCTACGCATAATGTAAGGTACTGTAAAACTGTAGATTTACTGTATTTTAGAGAGTAATGGAGATGGAAGCCAGGCAAACTGCACAGATATTGATCTTTGTGGATGAAGCTGGATTCAACCTGGCAAAAACAGGGGAAGAAATGTGATTCTACAGAGAGCAACCGTGGATGTCCCAGGCCAGAGAGGAGCTAACATCACAATGTGTGCAGCACTGTCCAATGATGGTTTGCTGTTACACAAACCACTCATTGGCCCCTACAATACAGAGGAGCTCATTTATTTCCTGGATGACCTGCATAATCGACTTGTGTCAGCGGAGGAGAGAGGGGCAAGAAACTCCCCTACCTTCGTTGTTGTGTGGGATAATGTGGCATTCCACCACTCTGCTGAAGTCACCGACTGGTTTGCTGCACATCCCAGGATGTCAGTACTATTCCTGCCTCCATACTCCCCCTTCCTAAACCCCATAGAGGAGTTTCTCTCTGCGTGGAGGTGGAAGGTTTATGACCACCATCCACATGACCAGATGTCCTTACTGGATGCCATGAATGTGGGGTGTGGAGACACTTCTCCTGAAGACTGCCAGGGTGTGGAGGGACTTCTCCTGAAGACTGCCAGGGTGTGGAGGGACTTCTCCTGAAGACTGCCAGGGTGTGGAGACACTTCTCCTGAAGACTGCCAGGGTGTGGAGACACTTCTCCTGAAGACTGCCAGGGTTAGATGACACTTCTCCTGAAGACTGCCAGGGTTGGATTAGACATTCCATCAGATACTTTCCAAGATGCATCGCCAGAGAAGACATAAGATGTGATGTTGCTGAGAACTTGTGGCCAAATTCAGGAGAGAGGGAGAACTAGAACCCTCACAGTACTGTACAGTATGAGTGATTATACTACACATGTTGATGAGAACTAGAACCCTCACAGTACTGTACAGTATGAGTGATTATACTACACATGTTGATGAGAACTAGAACCCTCACAGTACTGTACAGTATGAGTGATTATACTATACATGTTAATGAGAACTAGAACCCTCACAGTACTGTACAGTATGAGTGATTATACTACACATGTTGATGAGAACTAGAACCCTCACAGTACTGTACAGTATGAGTGATTATACTATACATGTTGATGAGAACTAGAACCCTCACAGTACTGTACAGTATGAGTGATTATACTATACATGTTGATGAGAACTAGAACCCTCACAGTACTGTACAGTATGAGTGATTATACTATACATGTTGATTAGAACTAGAACCCTCACAGTATTGTACAGTATGAGTGATTATACTGTACATGTTGATGAGAACTAGAACCCTCACAGTACTGTACAGTATGAGTGATTATACTATACATGTTGATGAGAACTAGAACCCTCACAGTACTGTACAGTATGAGTGATTACACTATACATGTTGATGAGAACTAGAACCCTCACAGTACTGTACAGTATGAGTGATTACACTATACATGTTGATGAGAACTAGAACCCTCACAGTACTGTACAGTATGAGTGATTATACTATACATGTTGATGAGAACTAGAACCCTCACAGTACTGTTCAGTATGAGTGATTATACTATACATGTTGATGAGAACTAGAACCCTCACAGTACTGTACAGTATGAGTGATTACACTATACATGTTGATGAGAACTAGAACCCTCACAGTACTGTACAGTATGAGTGATTATACTATACATGTTGATGAGAACTAGAACCCTCACAGTACTGTACAGTATGAGTGATTATACTATAAATGTTGATGAGAACTAGAACCCTCACAGTACTGTACAGTATGAGTGATTACACTATACATGTTGATGAGAACTAGAACCCTCACAGTACTGTACAGTATGAGTGATTATACTATACATGTTGATGAGAACTAGAACCCTCACAGTATTGTACAGTATGAGTGATTATACTATACATGTTGATGAGAACTACAACCCTCACAGTACTGTACAGTATGAGTGATTATACTATACATGTTGATGAGATCTAGAACCCTCACAGTACTGTACAGTATGAGTGATTATACTAGACATGTTGATGAGAACTAGAACCCTCACAGTACTGTACAGTATGAGTGATTATACTAGACATGTTGATGAGAACTAGAACCCTCACAGTACTGTACAGTATGAGTGATTATACTATACATTTTGATGAGAACTAGAACCCTCACAGTACTGTACAGTATGAGTGATTATACTATACATGTTGATGAGAACTAGAACCCTCACAGTATTGTACAGTATGAGTGATTATACTAGACATGTTGATGAGAACTAGAACCCTCACAGTACTGTACAGTATGAGTGATTATACTATACATGTTGATGAGAACTAGAACCCTCACAGTACTGTACAGTATGAGTGATTATACTATACATGTTGATGAGAACTAGAACCCTCACAGTACTGTACAGTATGAGTGATTATACTATACATGTTGATGATAACTAGAACCCTCACAGTACTGTACAGTATGAGTGATTATACTATACATGTTCATGAGAACTAGAACCATCACAGTACTGTACAGTATGAGTGATTATACTATACATGTTGATGAGAACTAGAACCCTCACAGTACTGTACAGTATGAGTGATTATACTATACATGTTGATGAGAACTAGAACCCTCACAGTACTGTACAGTATGAGTGATTATACTATACATGTTGATGAGAACTAGAACCCTCACAGTACTGTACAGTATGAGTGATTATACTATACATGTTGATGAGAACTAGAACCCTCACAGTACTGTACAGTATGAGTGATTATACTAGACATGTTGATGAGAACTAGAACCTTCACAGTATTGTACAGTATGAGTGATTATACTATACATGTTCATGAGAACTAGAACCATCACAGTACTGTACAGTATGAGTGATTATACTAGACATGTTGATGAGAACTAGAACCCTCACAGTACTGTACAGTATGAGTGATTATACTATACATGTTAATGAGAACTAGAACCCTCACAGTACTGTACAGTATGAGTGATTATACTATACATGTTGATGAGAACTAGAACCCTCACAGTACTGTACACTATGAGTGATTATACTATACATGTTCATGAGAACTAGAACCCTCACAGTACTGTACACTATGAGTGATTATACTATACATGTTGTTGGTTTTTTTTTGTCGTTATTACTGTAGCCCTGGAATTTCAGGAATTTGTTTTTTGTTTCAACTTTTTATTTTTCACAAGTAAATTACTATATGCAAAGATACATAAAAAATAAAGGCTATCGAAGCAAATTTCTGCATTTCTGATTCATTCTTGTTACATATACTTTAGTACAGTCAATAAAGTGAAAAGGTGTTATTCTTATTCTATAATGAAATACTGATTTATGTGAAAAATCACTGTTGTTAGTGTTTTTTAGGTCATTGTGTCAGAGTGACAATGTATGCTTTCTGAGTGAGAATTGTTTGCCAGTGTTATGGTCGAACGACCTTATTTTGAGACGTGTCACGGCCGTCGTAAGGATTGGACCAAAATGCAGCGGGTACGTGAATGCTCATAACTTTTATTGAACACTTAACGGAAAAACAAGAAAACGAACGACAGCTAAACAGTTCTGCAGGCTAAAATACAGCAGTGCAAAACAACTTCCCACAAAAGACAGGTGGAAAAAGGGCTACCTAAGTATGGCTCCCAATCAGCAACAACGAAGTACAGCTGTCCCTGATTGAGAGCCATACCAGGCCAACACAAAGAAATACACAACATAGAAAGAACATAGAAATACAAAACATAGAACAATACACAAAACCCCGACAACACAAAACAAACACACCCCTGCCACACCCTGACCAAACTACAATAATAAATAACCCCTTATACTGGTCAGGACGTGACAGTAACCCCCCCCCCAAAGGTGCAGACCCCGGATGCACCTGAAACAAAAACTAACAAAACAATAACCCACAACAAAACAAATCCCCAAAACTACAGGGGAGGGAAGGGAGGGTGGCCACCGTCACCGACGGTTCTTGTGCAACACCTCCCCAATCCTCCTACCACGGAGGTGGCTCAGGCTCCGGCCTTAGTCCCCAACCTAACCTGTCCACCCCCGCTGAAGGCTCAGGGCTAAGGCGCGTCGCTGGAGACCTCGGGCTGATGCGCGTCACTGGATACCTCGGGCTGATGCGCGTCACTGGAGACCTCGAGCTGAAGCACGACTCTGGAAGCTCCGGACTGAAAGGCGACTCTGGCTGCAACGGTTCTGGACTGAAGGGCGACTCTGGCTGCGCCGGTTCCGGACTGAAGGGCGACTCTGGCTGCGCCGGTTCCGGACTGAAGGGCGACTCTGGCTGCGCCGGTTCCGGACTGAAGGGCGACTCTGGCTGCGCCGGTTCCGGACTGAAGGGCGACTCTGGCTGCGCCGGTTCCGGACTGAAGGGCGACTCTGGCTTCACCGGTTCCGGACTGAAGGGCGACTCTGGCTGCACCGGTTCCGGACTGAAGGGCGACTCTGGCTGCGCCGGTTCCGGACTGAAGGGCGTCTCTGTTGGCTCCGGACTGTGGGCCGTCTCTGTCGGCTCCGGACTGTGGGCCGTCTTTGCAGGCTCCGGACTGTAGGACGTCGCCGGACGCACTGGACCGGGAACTGTCGCCGGAAGCTCTAGACGTGGCACTGTCGCCGGACGCTCTAGACGGGGCACTGTCACCGGACGCTCTAGACGGGGCACTGTCGCCGGAAGCTCTAGATGGGGAACTGTCGCTGGAAGCTCTAGACGGGGAACTGTCGCCGGAAGCTCTAGACGGGGAACTGTCGCCGGAAGCTCTGGGCGGGGTACTGTCGTCGGAAGCTCTGGACGGGGTACTGTCGTCGGAAGCTCTGGACTGGAGCTGCGCACTGAAGGCCTGATGCGTGGGGCTGGCTTAGGAGGCACCAGACTATTTTCACGCACCACAGGGCTAGTGCGAGGAGCAGAAGCAGGACGAACTGGACTGGGCTGACGCACTGGAGGCCTGGTGCGTGGGGCTGGTACTGGAGGTACCAGACTGGAGACACGCACCCCAAGGCTAGTGCGAGGAGTGGGAACAGGAAGTAGTGGACTGGGCTGACGCACTGCACTGGAGGCCTGGTGCGTGGTGCTGGCTTTGGAGATGCCAGACTGGAGACACGCACCTCAGGGCTAGTGCGGGGAGCGGGAACAGGATACACTGGGCCGTGGAGGCGCACTGGCGGTCTCGAGCGCAGGACTGGCACCACCCCTACTGGCTGGGTGCCCGCTTCCCCCCGGCAAATGCAGGACACTGGCACTGAGCACACCGGCCTGTGGATGCTCGGCCTCGACGCTGTGCACATCATCCCATAGCACGGGCCTGACCAGTTCCACGCTGCCTCCGGTAAGCACAGGGAGTTGGCTTAGGGCTCAACCCTGGCCCAGCCAAACTATCCGTGTGCCCCCCAAAACATTTTTTGGGGCTGCCTCTCAGGCTTCCATGCCAGCCGTGTTCCAGCATAACACTCCTGGTCCTCTCCAGCCTTCCTCCATGGTCCCTCTCCGGCTAGGATCTCCTCCCAAGTCCACGACTCCAGATAGCTCCTCTCCAGCTCCTTACCCCGCTGCTTGGTCCGTTTGTGGTGGGAAGTTCTGTCATGGCCGTCGTAAGGATTGGACCAAAATGCAGCGGGTACGTGAATGCTCATAATAACTTTTATTGAACACTTAATGGAAAAACAAGAAAACGAACGACAGCTAAACAGTTTTGCAGGTTAAAATACAGCAGTGCAAAAACAACTTCCCACAAAAGACAGGTGGAAAAAGGGCTACCTAAGTATGGCTCCCAATCAGCAACAATGAAGTACAGCTGTCCCTGATTGAGAGCCATACCAGGCCAACACAAAGAAAGAACATAGAAATACAAAACATAGAACAATACCCAAAAAACCCGACAACACAAAACAAACACACCCCTGCCACACCCTGACCAAACTACAATAACAAATAACCCCGTTTACTGGTCAGGACGTGACAACATGTATGAAGTGTTTTGGTGGTTTGAGTGAGTTTTGGAGGTGAGATTAACTGTTTGGCCAAGATGCATGTTGATAATGCAGACTGTGTGAAGAGTTTTGAAAAAGTGGCTTCAGTATTGACTGATGCCTGTTAACAATTGAAAAAAGCTAACTCCTGAAGCCTTCATTCTTTCTTCCCAGTAATAACAAGCCTTTCTCTCTGCAGAGTAGCAGAGTATTGAGTCTAAAGCATGGGACAGAGGGTTAAACTCTCGATGTCACAGTGTGTTTAACCCTGCAGATGACACTGAACTTGTAGTGACAGAAATACAGTCCCCCAGTGATGGGAATTGAGTACAGAAAGTATTCTCAACATTCCTGGACACTGTGTGTACTCATAATTTACAATCTCCTATGGAAGTATCCCTGAGAGAGAGAGAGAGAGAGAGAGAGAGGCTGAGCTTAAGACATCTTGCATTACAAGCATGCCCATGGCCCCGGTGGTCTCATCCACTGAATCAAAAGTGTCTGCCTCTGACCTTCAGGGCGGAAAGGCCCATATCCTCTCTCAGAGGGGTCTGGCGAGGGTCCCAGACTAAAGTTACACAGATCACAGCATACAGGGTCTGAACCCTGGGACCAGCAGGGAAAACACTTCCTACCCAGGGACCAGCAGAGAAAATACGTCCTACCCAGGGACCAGCAGGGAAAACGTTTCCTAACCAGGGACCAGCAGGGAAAACACTTCCTACCCAGGGACCAGCAGAGAAAATACATCCTACCCAGGGACCAGCAGGGAAAACATTTCCTAACCAGGGACCAGCAGGGAAAACATTTCCTAACCAGGGACCAGCAGGGAAAACGTTTCCTAACCAGGGACCAGCAGGGAAAACACTTCCTACCCAGGGACCAGCAGAGAAAATACATCCTACCCAGGGACCAGCAGGGAAAACATTTCCTAACCAGGGACCAGCAGGGAAAACATTTCCTAACCAGGGACCAGCAGGGAAAACACTTCCTACCCAGGGACCAGCAGAGAAAATACATCCTACCCAGGGACCAGCAGGGAAAACATTTCCTAACCAGGGACCAGCAGGGAAAACATTTCCTAACCAGGGACCAGCAGGGAAAACATTTCCTACCCAGGGACCAGCAGAGAAAATACATCCTACCCAGGGACCAGCAGGGAAAACATTTCCTAACCAGGGACCAGCAGGGAAAACATTTCCTAACCAGGGACCAGCAGGGAAAACATTTCCTAACCAGGGACCAGCAGGGAAAACGTTTCCTAACCAGGGACCAGCAGGGAAAACACTTCCTACCCAGGGACCAGCAGAGAAAATACATCCTACCCAGGGACCAGCAGGGAAAACACTTCCTACCCAGGGACCAGCAGAGAAAATACATCCTACCCAGGGACCAGCAGGGAAAACACTTCCTACCCAGGGACCAGCAGGGAAAACATTTCCTAACCAGGGACCAGCAGGGAAAACACTCCCTACCCAGGGACCAGCAGAGAAAATACATCCTACCCAGGGACCAGCAGGGAAAACATTTCCTAACCAGGGACCAGCAGGGAAAACACTCCCTACCCAGGGACCAGCAGGGAAAACACTTCCTACCCAGGGACCAGCAGAGAAAATACATCCTACCCAGGGACCAGCAGGGAAAACACTTCCTACCCAGGGACCAGCAGGGAAAACACTCCCTACCCAGGGACCAGCAGGGAAAACACTCCCTACCCAGGGACCAGCAGGGAAAACACTCCCTACCCAGGGACCAGCAGGGAAAACACTCCCTACCCAGGGACCAGCAGGGAAAACACTCCCTACCCAGGGACCAGCAGGGAAAACACTCCCTACCCAGGGACCAGCAGGGAAAACACTTCCTACCCAGGGACCAGCAGAGAAAATACATCCTACCCAGGGACCAGCAGGGAAAACACTTCCTACCCAGGGACCAGCAGGGAAAATACTCCCTACCCAGGGACCAGCAGGGAAAACACTCCCTACCCAGGGACCAGCAGGGAAAACACTCCCTACCCAGGGACCAGCAGGGAAAACACTCCCTACCCAGGGACCAGCAGGGAAAACACTCCCTACCCAGGGACCAGCAGGGAAAACACTTCCTACCCAGGGACCAGCAGAGAAAATACATCCTACCCAGGGACCAGCAGGGAAAACACTTCCTACCCAGGGACCAGCAGAGAAAATACATCCTACCCAGGGACCAGCAGGGAAAACACTTCCTACCCAGGGACCAGCAGGGAAAACATTTCCTAACCAGGGACCAGCAGGGAAAACACTCCCTACCCAGGGACCAGCAGAGAAAATACATCCTACCCAGGGACCAGCAGGGAAAACATTTCCTAACCAGGGACCAGCAGGGAAAACACTCCCTACCCAGGGACCAGCAGGGAAAACACTTCCTACCCAGGGACCAGCAGAGAAAATACATCCTACCCAGGGACCAGCAGGGAAAACACTTCCTACCCAGGGACCAGCAGGGAAAACACTCCCTACCCAGGGACCAGCAGGGAAAACACTCCCTACCCAGGGACCAGCAGGGAAAACACTCCCTACCCAGGGACCAGCAGGGAAAACACTCCCTACCCAGGGACCAGCAGGGAAAACACTCCCTACCCAGGGACCAGCAGGGAAAACACTCCCTACCCAGGGACCAGCAGGGAAAACACTTCCTACCCAGGGACCAGCAGAGAAAATACATCCTACCCAGGGACCAGCAGGGAAAACACTTCCTACCCAGGGACCAGCAGGGAAAACACTCCCTACCCAGGGACCAGCAGGGAAAACACTCCCTACCCAGGGACCAGCAGGGAAAACACTTCCTACCCAGGGACCAACAACACTTCTCTCATATCCTCTGCAGCTCTGTTTCACACACACTCTGGTACCAACATTTACACACACACACACACACACACACACACACACACACACACACACACACACACACACACACACACACACACACACACACACACACACACACACACACACACACACACAGAGGATCATTGCTACCAGATGTGGGAGTATCCTGTGCCGCTGGTAGCAGTGTAGAGTGTTTACTGCTCCTGCATCAGGGAGTGAGGCTGTGTGTGTATTCATGTGCGTGTGTGTGTGTTTGGTGGGTGTGTCTATGTGTGTTCCTCTGAGAGTGAGGCCACCTTTTAAATCAACACTCCTGTCCTGTGTTTACACACATGGGCTCTTACTGTATGACCCAGTGAGGAGAGGAGAGATAACGTTGGGACGACAAATAAAGAGTTAAAAGACTGGAGCACTCAGTGTGTGAAATCAACCCTCTGTTGGACCAGTTCTAATGGCCACTGCGTTTACTGTACCTGAGGGGGCCAGCTTTATACTGTACAACACGACACACACACACACGTTAATGCCCAGATGCTGTGTTTTACGAGTGAGCTTCACTCATGAAAAAGTACTACTGAATTACTACTGGTTTTACTACTTGATTGCTATTGAGATGTGTAGTAAAACAGCAGTGATTTATGTAGTAATGAGTGATATATTGGTACGTTTCACTACTGGTAAACACTACATATTTCACTACTGGTGAACACTACATATTTCACTACTGGTGAACACTACATATTTCACTACTGGTGAACACTACATATTTCACTACTGGTGAACACTACATATTTCACTACTGGTGAACACTACATATTTCACTACTGGTAAACACTGCTACAAGGTCCCTATTTTACAATGTCATAGGCTAATCAACATATGTTGAAGACAAAATAATGAAAAGGGCTGCCTCAATAAATATACAAAGATTTGTAGTTATAATGTTTCAGGTAAGACCCAAGTGCAGACTGTGTTGAAGTAACATTGTTTATTACAGCAACAGGGGCAGGCAAATGAGAGGTCAAGGCAGGCAGGGGTCGATAATCCAGAGTAGTGGGGCAAAGGTGCAGGCAGGGTCAGGGGCAGTCAGAGTGATCAGGCAGGTTGGCTCAGAGTCCGGACAGGTAAGGGTCAAAACCAGGAGGGCGAGAAAAATAGTGACTGGGGAAATGCAGGAGCTGAGATAAATGCTGGTTGACTTGACAAACAAGACGAACTGGCAACAGACAAACACATATATACACAGGTATAAATACACAGGGGATAATGGGGAAGATGGGTGACACCTGGAGTGGGGTGGAGACAATCACAAGGACAAGTGAAACAGATCAGGGCATGACAGTAGTTGAACAAGTCATTGCATGTACAGATTTTTTTTACTTGAAAAAACGTGACTCAACTTGCTCTTAGAAAGCACGACTTGGATTTGACCCGTTCTACTTGGGACTCGGGCCTTGTTTCCGACCTTTTTCATTGTACATTGCTCAGAGGGTTTTGATCAGTCATTAAAGTGCTGAAAACAAATTGGCTAAAAATACTAGAGTTTTGGTGAATGTAAAGCCAACTAGCACAAAAATAATATTGTGATATAGTCAAAATGATGCAACACGATATACTGTAAAAAAAGTATTCCCCCATACAGATTACTACTGTATGCCTACTCAATCCTTATTGAATAACTACTGCCATCTGTGTCTGTAGTGTTGTGTCACTACTGATCACTACTGAATTGCTCCTGATCCTTTTTTATTCCATACATAAAACCTTTTGGATTACTATTGAAACATTTACTACTGTTTGCATATTCAAAATCACTGCTGACATCTTCTTGTCTCACTACTGTGTCCCTACTAGACTATTGCACATGATATTTCCTCAAGTTTCTAACTGTAGTTACAGTGCATTCGGAAAGTATTCAGACCCCTTGACTTTTTCCACATTTTCTTACTTTACAACCTAATTCTAAAATGGATTAAATTAAAAATGTTCCTCATCAATCTATACATAATACCCCATGATGACAAACCCACTAGCTTTTCTGAATGCTGTGTCCGCTGCTCGCCTAGCGTAGTAGTGACTACCGAACGGCACCCTGACTCACCTATTGCTGCTCTTTTGACCTTATGATCACTCGACTACACAGCTGACAGCTGATGGACTGTTTCAATAACACAGTACTTCATTTTGTTTATCTGTCGGCCCCAGCCTCAAACTCAGGTCCTGTATGTACCTAACTGACCCGCTCTGCCCATTCAACGCCATTTACCCGTTGTTGTCTTAGCTCTCCTGATCAACACCTGTGATTGCTTTATGCCTCTCTCTAATGTCAATATGCCTTGTCTACTGCTGTCTTGGCTAGTTTTTTTTGTTTAATTTCACTGTAGAGCCCTCAGAGTCCCGCTCAAAATGCCTTAGATAGTTCTTTGGTCCCACCCCACATACATGCAGAGACCTCACCTGGCTTAACTGGTGCCTCCAGAGACGAAACCTCTCTCATCGTCACTCAACGCCTAGGTTTACCTCCACTGTACTCACATCCTACCATACCTTTGTCTGTACATTATGCCTTGAATCTCTGTAGCCCCCAGTTCCACTCCTATTCCCCAGGCGCTATCATTTGTTTACATCTGTAACCGTAAAAGCCTTGGTTTCATGCATGTTAACATCAGAAGCCTCCTCCCTAAGTTAGTTTTTTTCACTGCTTTTAGCACACTCCGTCAACCCTGATGTCCTAGCCGTGTCTGAATCTTGGCTTAGGAAGGCCACCAAAAATTCAGAAATGTCCATCCCCAACTACAACATTTTCCACCAAGATAGAACTGCCAAAGGGAGTGGAGTTAGCCTGCAGAGTACTGTTATGCTATCCAGGTCTGTGCCCAAACAGTTCGAGCTTCTACTTTTAAAAATCCCCCTTTCCAGAAATACCTCACTGTTGCCGCTTGTTATAGACCCCCCTCAGCCCCCAGCTGTGCCCTGGACACCATATGTGAATTAATTGCCCCCCATTTATCTTCAGAGTTTGTACTGTTAGGTGACCTAACCTGGGATATGCTTAACACCCCGGCCGTCCTACAATCTAAGCTAGATGCCCTCAATCGCACACAAATTATCATGGAACCTACCTGGTACAACCCAAAATCCATAAACATGGGCACCCTCATAGATATCATCCTGACCAACCTGTCCTCTAAATACACCTCTGCTGTCTTCAACCAGGATCTCAGTGATCACTGCCTCATTGCCTGCGTCCGTAATGGGTCCGCGGTCAAACGACCACCCCTCATCACTGTCAAACGCTCTCTAAAACACTTCAGCGAGAAAGCCATTCTAATCGACGTGGCCCGTATATCCTGGAAGGATATTGACCTCATTCTGGCAGTAGAGGCAGACCTCATTCTGGCAGTAGAGGATGCCTGTGTTGTTCTTTAAAAGTGCTTTCCTCACCATCTTAAATAAGCATGCCCCATTCAAAAAATGTAGAACTAAGAACAGATATAGTCCTTGGTTCACTCCAGACCTGACTGCCCTTGACCAGCACAAAAACATCCTGTGGCGTACTGCATTAGTGTCACGTCCTGACCATAGAAAGATGTTATTTTCTATGGTAGAGTAGGTCAGGGCATGACAGGGTGGTTTTCTAGTTTAGTTTTTCTATGTTGTCATGTTCTAGTTTTGTATTTCTATGTTGGTTTTGTTTGGGATGATCTCCAATTAGAGGCAGCTAGTCATCGTTGTCTCTAATTGGAGATCATACTTAAGTAGGTGTTTTTCCCACCTGGGTTTGTGGGAGATTGTCTTTGAGTTAGTGTTTGTTTCACCTCTGCGTCACGGTTTGTTGTTTTGTTATTCAGTTTATTTATATGTATTGCATAGTTTCACAGTTCAATAAAAATGTGGAACGATAATCACGCTGCACTTTGGTCCGCTCCTTCCTACGACAACCATGACAGAATCTCCCACCACCAAAGGACCAAGCAGCGTGGAAGGGACCAGTGGACTATTGAGGAGATAAGGAGGAGTATATCCAGCGCTTTGGAGGAATTAGGGGCAGGAGAAAAGCGCCTCCCATGGGAACAGGTGGAGGCAGCGAGAGCACGGCAACAAGGGAAGCACGAGAGGCAGCGGGCACACGGGGAGATTGGCAGAGTCAGGTTGGAGACCTGAGCCAACTCTTCGTGCTTACAGTGGGGAGCGAGTGAATGAGCAAGCACCGTGTTATGCGGTGATGCGCACTGTGTCGCCAGTGCGTATTCACAGCCCGGTGCGCTCTGTGTCTGCCCCACGTACCAGGCCTCCAGTGAGTCTATCCAGCCTGGTACGCCCTGTGCCTGCCCCACGCATCAGGTCTCTAGTGCGCCTTCCCAGTCCGGTTGTCCTGTTCCTGCTCCTCGCACTCACCAGTCTGGCACCACCTGTGCCAGCCCCACGCATCAGGCCTCCAGTGCGCCTTCCCAGTCCAGAGCTTCCGGCGACAGTTCCCAGTCCAGAGCTTCCGGCGACGTCCCCCAGTCCGGAGCCTCCAGTGACGTTCCCTAGTCCGGTGAGACCTGTTCCGGCTCCACGTAAGAAGCCTCCATTGATGATCCATGGTCCGACGCCTCCAGTGATGATCCATGGCACGAAGCCTCCAGTTATGATCCATGGCCCGGAGCCTGTAGTGATGATCCATGTCACGAAGCCTCCAGTGATAATCCATGGCCCGGAGCCTCCAGTGATAATCCATGGCAAGAAGCCTGTAGGAATGATCCATGGCCCGGAGCCTGTAGGGATGATCCACGGCATGAAGCCTCCAGTGATAATCCATGACCCGGAGCCTCCAGTGATGATCCATGGCACAAAGCCTCCAGTGGTGATCCATGGCGCGGAGCCTGCAGTGATGATCCATGGCATGGAGCCTGCAGCGACGGTCCCCAGTCCGGAACCTCCTGAGACGGCCCGCAGTCCGGAACCTCCTGAGACGGCACGCAGTCCGGAACCTCCTGAGACGGCCCGCAGTCCGGAACCTCCTGAGACGGTCCGCAGTCCGGAACCTCCAGCGGCGGCCGACAGTCCGGAACCACCAGCGGTGGCCTGCAGTCCGGAACCTCCAGCGGTGGCCTGCAGTCCGGAACCTCCAGCGGCGGCTTGCAGTCCGGAACCTCCAGCGGCGGCCTATAGTCCGGAACCACCAGCGGTGGCCTGCAGTCCGGAACCTCCAGCGGTGGCCTGCAGTCCGGAACCTCCAGCGGCGGCCTGCAGTCTAGAACCTCCAGCGGCGTCTGCAGTACAGAGCCTCCGGCGATGATCTACGGTTCGGTTTCTCCGACGACGATCCACGGTCTGGTGGCACAAAAACAGAGGGATCAGTGGGCGGAGCGGGGGTTACGCCCCGAACCGGAGCCGCCTCCTCTGCTGGAGGATCCGCGGGATGAGAAGGTTATGCGCACTGCACCAGAGCCGCCATAGACATTCGTTATCCTCCCTTTTTTTGGGGGGGGGGTTGTTGTTGTTTTTGTTTAGGTGCGTTCGGAGTCCGCACCTTTGGTTGGGGGGGTACTGTCACGTCCTGACCATAGAAAGATGTTATTAACATGATGCTGCCACCCCCGTGCTTCACGGTTGGGATGGTGTTCTTCGGCTTGCAAGCGTCCCCCTTTTTCCTCCAAACATAATGATGGTCGTTATGGCCAAACAGTTCTATTTTTGTTTCATCAGACCAGAGGACATTTCTCAAAAAAGTACGATCTTTGTCCCCATGTGCCGTAGTCTGGCTTTTTTATGGCGGTTTTGGAGCAATGGCTTCTTCCTTGCTGAGTTTATGTCGATATAGGACTCGTTTTACTGTGGATATAGACACTTTTGTACCTGTTTCCTCCAGCATCTTCACAAGGTCCTTTGCTGTTGTTCTGGGATTGATTTGCACTTTTCGCACCAAAGTACGTTCATCTCTAGGAGACAGAACGCGTCTCTTTCCTGAGCGGTATTGTAACGGCTGTCATAGAGAAGGGACCAAGGCACAGCGTGTTGAGTGCTCATAGTGAAAATTTATTTTAACTCAGAATACTAAAGACAAAATAACAAACAAACAGCCAACAGTTCTGTCAGGTAACAGATAACTAAACAGAAAATAACTACCCACAAACACAGGTGTAAAAAAACCCTACTTAAGTATGATCTCTAATTAGAGACAACGAGGACCAGCTGCCTCTAATTGGAAATCATCCCAAAAAAAACAACATAGAAATAGAAAACTAGAACTAAACATAGATATAGAAAACATAGAAAAACACAAAACACCCCCCTGTCACGCCCTGACCTACTCTACCATAGAAAATAACATCTTACTATCGTCAGGACGTGACAGGTATGACGGCTGCGTGGTCCCATGGTGTTTATACTTGCATACTATTGTTTGTACAGATGAACGTGGTACTTTCAGGCGTTTGGAAATTGCTCCCAAGGATGAACCAGACTGGTAGAGGTCTACAATTTTGGGCGGATTTCTTTTGATTTTCCCCTGGTGTGAAACAAAGAGTCACTGAGTTTGAAGGTAGGCCTTGAAATACATCCACAGGTACACCTCCAATTGACTCAAATTATGTCAATTAGCCCATCACAAGTTTCTAAAGCCATGACATCATTTTCTGGAATTTTCCAATCTGTTTAAAGGCACAGTCAACTTAGTTTATGTAAACTTCTGACCCACTGGAATTGTGATACAGTGAATTATAAGTGAAATAATCTGTCTGTAAACAATTGTTGGTAAAATTACTTGTTTCATACACAAAGCAGATGTCCTAACCGACTTGCCAAAACTATAATTTATTAACAAGAAATTTGTGGAGTGGTTGAAAAACAAGTTTTAATAACTCCAACCTAAGTGTATGTAAACTTCCGACTTCACTGTACATACAGCATCCCTTTGATCGTTGTATAATTTCTTCTCGCATCTACGTGCTATCCTCCTCTCACCTTATCTCTTCGCTTGTGGACTTCAGTGCACAACATGTCAGCTGTCTGTGACCAGGCGAAAAAACCTTTCCAAGCCAAACCATCATATCATAACCACTTCCTACATTGTTGTCACCATATTATAATGTCAGTGGTGTAAAGTACTTAAGTAAAAATACTTGAAAGTACTACTTAAGTAGTTTTATGGGGTATCTGTACTTTACATTACTATTTATAGTTTTGACAACTTTTACTTTTACTTCACTACATTCCTGAAGAAAATCATGTACTTTTTACTCCATACATTTTTCCTGACACCCAAAAGTACATGTCACATTTTGAATGCTTAGCAGGACAGGAAAAGGTCATTGCTATTGCCTCTGATCTGGCAGACTCACTAAACACAAATGCTTTATTTGTAAATTATGTGAGTGTTGGAGTGTGCCCTGGCTATACATCAATAAAAAAACAAGAAAATGGTGCCGTCTGATTTACTTAATATAAGGAATTTGAAATGATTTATACTTTTATTTTTACTTTCAATACTTAAGTATATTTTAGAAATTACATTTACTTTTGATACTTAAGTATATGTAAAGCCAAATACTTTTAGACTTTTACTCAGGTAGTATTTTTTACTGGGTGACTTTCACTTTTACTTGAGTCATTTTCTATTAAGGTATCTTTACTTTTACTCAAGCATGACAATTGGGTACTTTTTACACCACTGTATAACGTCAGTCAACATAGTTACTAGAACTAACGCATGAGTAAATCCGCTACAATCATGCAGTACAGTGTATAGTCACCAAGGAGTTTAACAGTTACACTGGCCGGTCCCGGTGGCAATACATTTATGTTGGATAGCCATAGCCAGTTAGCTAACACAGTATCACTCTCTGTTTGAGCTGGTTGTTTGAGTAGGCTAAACTAGCAAGCTGCATTTGCTAAGTAAGTGAAAAAAAGACTAAATATCTCTCTCTCTGTCACTTCTCCTTAATTTTTGAAGAAAAGTAATTTGTTAAACTGTTCAGCTATTGTCTTTCACTGCACTGCAGTGCTAGCTTGCTGTAGCTTATGCTTTCAGTACTATATTCATTCTCTGATCCTCTGATTGGGTGGACAGCATGTCAGATCATGCTGCAAGAGCTCTGATAGGTTGGAGGATGTCCTCCGGAAGTTGTCATAATCACTGTGTAAGTCTATGGAAGGGGGTGAGAACCATAAGCCTCCTACGTAAGTCATTGTACCCAGAGGAGGACGGAAACTAGCCGTCATCCGGCTACACCATGGTGCTACCCTACAGAGTGATGTTGAGGCTACTGTAGACCTTCATTGCAAAACATTGTGTTTGAAATCAACTATTTGGTGACGTGAATATATTTAGTAGAGTTTTATCTAAAAACGTTTTAAACGTTTCACTATTTACATGTTTCTGAAATTCACTGAGGATAATGGTCCTCCCCTTCCTCCCATGAGGAGCCTCCACTGATACAAACACACATACCTATTAGCTCGCATGGTGAAAACAGAGGCTACATAGCTACATTTCAATATGGCTCGTAAACACAAGACAATTTTGACTAGCAATCTTTTTGATGTGGTTATATAAATGGCTAAACAACGACATGAAAGTATTCATAAAACATAAAGGAAAGTTAAGCTTACAGATGGTGCCAGCATAAGGGCTATGAAAGACAGGATGACAAAGGATGGAAGATGATTACATTCGGGAATTTTCAAAAACAGTAGATCGCTAACAACAACCAACTACTTCCTGTTTTGTCTTCTTCTGTGGTCGTGAAAAGACGGTGTAATCTGGCGGTAGTGTTGTGACTACTTATTTATTACCAACATCAAGTAGTAAAAATCTCTACCTGATTACTACTGGAAACACTACTGTTTTTCCTACTGAACACTACAAAACTCTACTTGAGTAGTGCATATACAACACATTCACTGCACAATCCCTACAAGTCTCTACATAATCACTACTGCACGAATAGGTTTTGTGTAGTAATTCAGTAGTCTTTTTTTCATGAGGGGTCACCTACTTAGAACAAAAAACAATTAAGTAAATATGATGTTTCCAGAATTAGTGTGTAGCTCGTCATCTTTTCACCTTGTTTTTGAGATGACATTGACACAGGTTGGTATACGTAGTTCAGTCACTACAACACGGTCGTAAACAGTAGCCTATTAACCTGAGGTCTTTTAAAATAGGGCCTAATAGAGCTGAGGGCCACCCAGACGGTGAGTACTGCAGGCTGCTGATAGCAGCAGGTCTATGGAGATAAACACACACCGACATTCCTGCTCCAGATGCTAACAGCGCTACCGCTAGGCTAAGGTGTGATCAAAACCAACAGCAAGTCGCTTAGCTAGCCTCCGCTAACCTGGCTGCCCTTGGAAACCATACAAAGACCAACAGCATCTGATAAAGAACAAACACAACAGTTGAAGTGGTATACACTCTAGTACATAGTCTCGCTTTAATCTTGCGAGATAAGGCTGACCAGGTTAATGTTTTTTTCCCCTCTCTCTCCCTCCCTCCCTCCCTCCCTCCCTCCCTCCCTCCCTCCCTCCCTCTCTCTCTCTAGTGTGTGGCCTCCTTTTAGGGTTTGTGTTATAGCCAGAGAGTCCTACAGAGTTCTGTGATTACAGGCCTGTGTTCCAGAATGTAAATATGATGTCAATGGAAGTTGGGACAGGTCCAGCATGGATCCCATTAGCCTGATTGGCCAGAATTAAACATCCACTTACTGCTGAGTACACACTGCACAAACAGACTGGCACCTCTATATGGCAGGCCAAAATGATCACTGTAAAAAAAACAAAGAGCAAAATCATAAAATGAAATAAATATAATTATTTAGTTGTAGTGGGTTGTAGTAGTAGTTGTAAAGAAAAGTGTCACTTCCTTTATATCCTTTATATAAAGTATAGAAACGTGGCACAATGCTGTCCTATGTAACTGATCGGCCACTGTGGGAGTCGTTCAGAACAAAGAGGAAGACAGGAGAGAGAGGCCCCTGGAGATGAATGCGTAGAAAAGCTGGATCCAAGTGGAGATGTTGTTCTTTGATGTTTTCTGTGTCACTTGCTGACCTCTTATGTTGTAATATTAATATCAACATGCTACAGGCCTAGTTGGGTGAGCCAAATAAATGTTTTCTACATTATTGTTTGTTTATTTCTTTTTAAAGAAATGTCTTTATGGAACCAGAAGATCACATTGAGATGAATACCAAAAACCTAATACATTCATAATCTTCTTTTTGAATGGTGTATTACTGTAGTATGAGTGTTCTCTATATGCCTGATCCTCATATCCCCTCATATAGAGGCTGTAGTAGGGAAAAAAGAGGTGATCTGTTGTAAAAACATATGTCGTGTTTTCAGTATTAGCCCCATGGCACATTTGTGGTGGGGGACATCAGATTTGGATCAGAGAGGAGTTTGTTCCCCACACAGCTCAGGCCAGAGCCCTGCAGTTAGAGACCAGAGAACAACCACGTCAACGGCAGCCTTCAGGGCGTGTCTCAAATGGCACCCTATTCCCTATATATTGCATTCATTTTGAACATAGCCCAAATGCACTGCATAGCAAATAGGGTGCCATTTGAGACTCACCCTCAGTCTCTACCACATGGCTATGCAACAGGGGGGAACCATCCGTGGAAATTAAATGAGGGATTTTCTGAAGACTTGGAACATTCCTCCATGCTTGGATTTCTAAAACATAAACCCGCCGTGAGATTTGAATCCCCTCATTTTAAATTAAATGAAGGGATCTTTTTTTGAGGAAAGTTGGAAGGATTCCTGTTTTGTATTTTAAAATGAAACTTCTGGTAATCCACTTTAGATAGTGTTCCAGCATATGGTTCCAGCTGTGAAAGGACACCTTTTTGGAGACTAATAGATGTCCTTCATCTCACAATCAGAGCCTTTACTGCCAACCTGGGTGTCAGTCTATTTCTCCTTTCTTGGCTAAAGCAGAATCAGACTGTTGCTAGTCTGTTGGGGAGTTTCTTGCAGCTTCAGTGGTATACAATACACAGTACATGGCGTAGTATATTTGTCCAGGCAGCCTGGGGGAGAGCGCACTCAGCCCAGCTCTCAGCCCAGCCTCCAACAGCCTTGTGAAGGAGGAGGAAGTCCTGAGGAAATTACTTTTCACTGGTCATTATGGCCTTGTGGTTTGCCTTAAGCACCCACTCATTAACTTCCTTTCCATCTGACATGCATTTCAGCGAGGCCAGCGTCTAATGTAGGTGTTTATATTGATGTAATCACAGACCTAACCAACTACTTACAAAGCTAAATCAGAAGCTCCCAAGGTTGCAGAGCATCAAAGAGACGATCAGAAGACTCCAATAACACAAGGAATATTAATATGTTGTCACAATTTGTAATATAGATTGGGACGCAGATCTGGTCATGTTTATGACACACAAGCCAGGTTTCAAAGGTCTTAAAGTCTGTTGCATCACATGCAGGAGGATAGGATTGAGACTGGGTACATAGAAACAAGATTTCTGTTTACTTTATGGGTCACAAGAAATTCCCAGAAGCTTTTGGTGGGTCCGTTTGCCAAATATTTGGGAACCACTAATCAAATCTTTTCTCTCCTCTCTTCTCCTCTCCTCTCCTGTCTTCTCCTCTCCTCTCAGAAACCTGATGCCTCGGACGTTGGAAAGCCAGATCACTATGGAGAAGACACCTAGCTACTTCGTCACCAAGGAGGCTCCTCGCCGTCTTTTCGCCCTGAGTCGTCACACCAAGCTGATTGTGGTGGTCCGAGATCCTGTGACCCGGGCTGTGTCCGACTACACCCAGACACTGTCGAAACAACCCGGCCTTCCGTCCTTCCAGAGCCTGACCTTCCGGAACTCAACCACGGGCCTCATCGACACCTCCTGGAGCGCCGTGCGCATCGGGATCTACGCCAAGCACCTGGAGAACTGGCTGCGCTACTTCCCCCTCTCAAAGTTCCTCTTCGTCAGCGGGGAGCGGCTGGTGACGGACCCGGCCGGGGAGATGGGCAGGGTGCAGGACTTCCTGGGGCTGAAGAGGTTGGTCACAGACAAACACTTCTACTTCAATCAGACCAAGGGTTTCCCCTGCCTGAAGAAGCCTGAGGGGAGCAGCAGGCCACGCTGTCTGGGGAAGTCTAAGGGAAGGCCTCATCCAGAGATCTCTCCAGAGGTGCTGCTCAGGCTCAGGGAGTTCTATAGGCCATTTAATATGAAGTTTTACCAAATGACAGGCCATGACTTTAGCTGGGACTGATGGAAATGGGATGGGATAGAGAATAGACATGGGTCTCCAGAGGATCGACAGGCCCTGTACTGGCCACTCAACCTGATGTTTTACCAGATGACAGGTCTTCGTGACTTCGGCTGGGACTGGCGGGAACAGGCTAGAGCTGTGCTACCAATGTCACCAAACCATGGGAGAGACTGATAGTATCTTTTGGTTTTAAAGAGAGGGATTAAAACTCCTTGAATAACAGATGTGATTTTTCTTGTATGATTGTTGTGTCCATACAATGTAATACCATTTTTATATTCTGACAAAACTGCTCCATGAGCCTGACAAATCTTTTTATCTGAGAAATGAATCCCGAATATGCTAATACTATTTAAATAAGCTAGACTACAATAAGCCAAGTGCATTTCTTGAATAATTTTAGTAATCAGAAATTATTTACTGTTGTCCCATTTTCCAGTTTTAAAATGCAACCCCAACGATGTTTAGGTGACATTCTTTTTAACAGAAGACTATTGCTGGGATAAATGCTGGGATAAATGCTGGACAATGCGCTTTTTTGAGGGAAAAATATATATTATTGGTTTACTCTATGTGCTGTAAAATTGCTATTATTTATGTTGCAAGAGTTATGCTATTGAGAATTGTGATATATCCAATATGTGTATCTGTGGTTTTCTGCATTGTGTTTTTGTTTCAAACCAAACTAATAAACTGTACCGCTCTGACTGTACATTTCTGGAAAGCATAATTTATCAAATTACAATGTTTTATCTTCTACTTCTGTATTTCAAAATGCTGATATTTTACTAAAGCTTTTATTACAAAACAACTGTCTTGTTTTCATCAAATAAGTCAACATTTCAGTATAAAATACCTTTCTATGAAATATCCACACCATATGATCTACTGTTCAGTCACGTCAGACCACATTCTTTCAGCGGATGTGTAGAGAGAGGGGAGGTAGAGAGGGTGGTGTGGGTCATTTGGCCCTGTAGTGTCCAGGGCTAAATTTGAAGTTAATGCAGAGAGGAAGCTTTCTGATGTGTAAGCAATCAATTGGCCGGGGTCATTGGAGACCTTTGGGATGGCCATTTTTGACCCCTGATTCCCCATTGACCTGCCTCACCATCATAAACTGCTGACCACTCCAGTGCTGCGGCGTTGGCCAGTGGAGCCGCCCAGGCCCAGACACACTCCCTGGGTCCTTCCCAAATGGCACCCTATTTCCTATATAGTGCACTACTTTTGACCAGAGCTATTGTCAAAAGTAGTGCACTTTATAGGGGATAAAGTGCCATTTGGGACACAAATATACTCCCTATTCTAGAGGATCCATTAATATTGCAATCTTAACCTCCGGGACCCGGGGTGAAGGAAGATGGCTGAGCAGAATCAATAGCTGCCTGTTTAGTTTATAGGCTCTGGGATATGTGCTTATACCTACCATGTCCCTGTGTCACGGTGATTTAGACCAGGGTCGGCCCCAGGTCGCTATCACACATTTGTAAAATATTACTTAACGTGTGATTTATCATATATATGCATGAGGATATTCATATTGGTCTATGATATTGGTCCGTGGACCCTTATCTTTACTGGCCTTCAGACTAATATATAGTACCAGTCAAAAGTTTGGACACACCTACTCATTCAAGGGTTTTTCTTTATTTGACTATTTTCTACATTGTAGAATAATAGTGAAGACATCAAAACTATGAAATAACACATATGGTATCATGTAGTAACCAAAAAGCTGTTAAACAAATCAAAATACATTTTAAATTTGAGATTATTCAAAGTAGCCACCCTTTGCCTTGATGACAACTTTGCACACCATTGGCATTCTCTCAACCAGCTTCACCAGGTAGTCACCTGGAATGCATTTCAATTAACAGGTGTGCCTTGTTAAAAGTTAATTTGTGGAATTTCTTTCCTTCTTAATGCGTTTGAGCCAATCAGTTGTGTTTTGACAAGGAAGGGGTGGTATACAGAAGATAGACCTATTTGGTAAAAGACCAAGTCCATATTATGGCAAGAACAGCTCAAATAAGCAAAGAGAAATGACAGTCCATCATTACTTTAACGGTTACAACATCAAGGTCAGTCAAAACGGAAAATTTCAAGAACTTTTAAAGTTTCCTCAAGTGCAGTCACAAAAACCATCAAGTGCTATGATGAAACTGGCTCTCATGAGGACCGCCACAGGAAAGGAAGACCCAAAGTTCGCTGCAGAGCATAAGTTCATTAGAGTTACCAGTCTCAGAAATTGCAGCCCAAATAAATGTTTCACAGAGTTAAGGTAACAGACACATCTCAACATCAACTGTTCAGAGGTGACTGTGTGAATCAGGCCTTCATGGTCAAATTGCTGCAAAGAAACCACTACCAAAGGACACCAATAAGAAGAAAATATTGCTTGGGCCAAGAAACACGAGCAATGGACATTAGACCGGTGGAAATCTGTCCTTTGGTCTGATAAGTCCCAATTTCAGATTTTTGGTTCCAACCGACATGTCTTTGTGAGACGCAGAGTAGGTGAACAGATGATCACCACATGTGTGGTTCCCACCGTGAAGCATGGAGGTGTGATGGTGTGGGGATGCTTTGTTGGTGACACCGTCTGTGATTTATTCAAAATTCAAGGCACACTTAACCAGCATGGCTACCACAGCAATCTGCAGCGATACACCAACAGGACAATGACCCAACACACCTCCAGGCTGTGTAAGGGCTATTTGACCAAGGAGGGTGATGGAGTGCTGCATCAGATGACCTGGCGTCCACAATCACCTGACCTCAACCCAATTGCGATGGTATGGGATGAGTTGGGCCGCAGAGTGAAGGAAAAGCAGTCAACAAGAGCTCAGCATTTGTGTGAACTCCTTCAAGACTGTTGGAAATGCATTCCAGGTGAAGACGGTTCAGAGAATGTCAAGAGTGTGCAAAGCTGTTATCAAGGAAAAGGGTGGTTACTTAGAAGAATCTCAAATATAAAATATATTTTGATTTGTTTAACACTTTTTTGGTTACTACATGATCATAGTTTTGATGTATTCACTATTATTCTACAATGTAGAAAAAAGTTAAAATAAAGAAAAAGTCTGAATGAGTAGATGTGTCCAAACTTTTGACTGGCACTGTACTTACTGTTTTTGGTTTGTACCTCATTCATTTGGTGTCTCATTTACAGTATGTAGACGTCAAAGTTCTTATTTAATCAGAATCCCCTTCCTTTGCCAAATACATTTTCATGTACAGGAATTTGACACAGTGAAATGGTGCTGCCACAATAAACAGTATAGATATATAGATGTGGAATTTACACAACTCACATCCAGTATGTCCACAATGAACACCAGGTTAGAAACTACTGACTACACTATATGAACACCAGGCTAGAACCAGGCTAGAAACTACTGACCACACTATATCAAATCAAATCAAATTTGATTAGTCACATGCGCCGAATACAACAGGTGTAGACCTTACAGTGAAATATTAACTTACGAGCCTCTAACCAACAATGCAGTTTAAAAATACGGATAAGAATAAGAAATAAAAGTAACAAGTAATTAAAGAGCAGCAGAACTTGGCTCTCCGGTACAGTCTATGACTAGGGTGGCTGGAGTCTTTGACAATTTTTAGGGCCTTCCTCTGACACCGCCTGGTATAGAGGTCCTGGATGGCAGAAAGCATGGCCCCAGTGATGTACTGGGTCGTTCGCATTACCCTCTGTAGTGCCTTGCAGTTGGAGGCCAAACAGTTGCCATACCAGGCAGTGATGCAACCAGTCAGGATGCTCTCGATGGTGCAGCTGTAGAACCTTTTGAGGATCTGAGGACCCATGCCAAATCTCCTTCAGTCTCCTGAGGGGTAATAGGTTTAGTCGTGCCCTCACGACTGTCTTGGTGTGCTTGGACCATGTTATTTTGTTAGTGATGTGGACACCAAAGAACTTCAAGCTCTCAACCTGCTCCACTGCAGCCCCGTTGATGAGAATGGGGTCGTGCTCTGTCCTCTTTATCCTGTAGTCCACAATCATCTCCTTTGTCTTGATCATGATGAAGGAGAGGTTGTTGTCCTGGCACCACATGGCCAGGTCTCTGACCTCCTCCCTATAGGCTATCTCGTCGTTGCCGGTGATCAGGCCTACCACTGTTGTGTCATCGGCAAACTTAATGATGGTGTTGGAGTCATGAGTGAACAGGGAGTACAGGAGGGAACTGAGCACGCACCCCTGATGGGCCCCTGTGTTGAGGATCAGCGTGGAGGATATGTTGTTACCTACCCTCACCACCTGGGGGCAGCCCGTCAGGAAGATCAGGATCCAGTTGCAGAGGGAGGTGTTTAGTCCTATGGTCCTTAGCTTATTGATGAGCTTTGAGGGCACTATGGTGTTGAACGCTGAGCTGTAGTCAATGAATAGCATTCTCAAATAGGTGTTCCTTTTGCCCAGGTGGGAAAGGGCAGTGTGGAGTGCAATAGAGATTGCATCATCTGTGGATCTGTTGGGGCGGTATGCGGTATGGAGTGGGTCTAGGTTTCTGGCATAATGGTGTTGATGTGAGCCATGACCAGCCTTTCAAAGCACTTCATGGCTACAGACGTGAGTGCTACGGGTCAGTAGTCATTTAGGCAGGTTACCTTAGTGTTCTTGGGTACAGGCACTATGGTGATCTGTTTAAAACATGTTAGTATTACAGACCCGGACAGGGAGAGGTTGAAAATGTCAGTGAAGACCCTTGCCAGTTGGTCAGCACATGCTCGCAGTACACGTCCTGGTAATCCGTCTGGCCCTGCGGCCTTGTGAATGTTGACCTGTTTAAAGATCTTACTCACATCGGCTGTGGAGAGCGCGATCACACAGTCTTTCTGGAACAGCTGGTGCTCTCATGCATGTTTCAGTGTTATTTGCTATAGGCTCGTGTCACTGGGCAGCTTTCGGCTGTGCTTCCCTTTGTAGTCTGTAATGGTTTGCAAGCCCTGCCACATCCGATGAGCATCGGAGCTGGTGTAGTACGATTCGATCTTAGTCCTGTATTGACGCTTTGCCTGTTTTATGGTTTGTCAGAGGGCATAGTGGGATTTCTTACAAGCTTCCGGGTTAGAGTCCCGCTACTTGAAAGCGGCAGCTCTAGCCTTTAGCTCAGTATGGATGTTGCCTGTAATCCATGGCTTCTTGTTGCGGTATGTACGTAAAGTCACTGTGGGGACGACGTCAACGATGCACTTATTGAGGAAGCCAATGACTGATTTGGTGTACTCCTCAATGCCATCGGAGGAATCCCGGAACATATTCCAGTCTGTGCTAGCAAAACAGTCCTGTAGCTTAGCATCTGCTTCATCTGACCACTTTTTTATTGATCTAATCACTGGTGCTTCCTGCTTTCATTTTTACTTGTAAGCTGGAATCAGGAGGACAGCAAGGGAGAGCTTTGTATGCGTCTTTGTGTGTGGAGTAAAGGTGGTCCAGAGTTTTTTTCCTCTGGTTGCACATTTAACATGCTGATAGAAATTTGGTAAAATGGATTTAAGTTTCCCTGCATTAACTAGGAGCGCTGCCTCTGGGTGAGTTTTTTTTTGTTTGCTTATGGCGGAACACAGCTCATTCAATGCTGTCTTTGTGCCAGCCTCTGACTGTAGTGGTATGTAAACAGCTACGAAAAATACAGATGAAATCTTTCTAGGTCGATAGTGTGGTCTACAGCTTATCATGAGATACTCTACCTCAGGCGAGCAATAGCTTGAGACTTCCTTAGATATCGTGCACCAGCTGTTATTTACATTTTAGTCATTTAGCAGACGCTCTTATCCAGAGCGACTTACAGTAGTGAATGCATACTTTTCATTAAAAAAAATTCTCCGTACTGGTCCCCAGTGGGAATCGAACACACAATCCTGGCGTTGCAAACACCATGCAAACACCATGCTCTACCAACTGAGCCACAAAAATACATAGTCTGCCGCCCCTTGTCTTACCAGACGCTGCTGTTCTATCCTGCCGGTGCAGCGTATAACCAGCCAGCTGTATGTTTATAGTGTCGTCATTCAGCCACAACTCCGTGAAGCATAAGACATTACAGTTTTGAATGTCCCGTTGGTAGTTTAATCTTCCGCGTAGGTCATCTATTTTATTCTCCAAAGATTGCACGTTTGCCAGCAGAATGGAAGGAAGTGGGGGTTTATTAGATCGCCTACGAATTCTCAGAAGGCAGCCCGCCCTCTGGCCCCTTTTTCTCCACCTCCTCATCACACAATCACGGGGATCTGGGCCTGTTCCTGAGAAAGCAGTATATCGTTCGCATCGGGCTCGTCAGACTCGTTAAAGGAAAAAAAGGATTCTGCCAGTCTGTGGTGAGTCATTGCAGTCCTGATGTCACGAAGTTATTTTCTGTCATAAGAGACGGTAGTGGCAACACATAAAATAAGTTACAAACAACGCAAATATATGAACAAAAAAACACAATCGGTTGGGGCCATGTAAAACATCTGTCTTCTTCTCCGGCGCCAGGCTAGAAACTACTGACTACACTATATGAACACCATGTTAGAAACTACTGACTACACTATATGAACACCATGTTAGAAACTACTGACTACACTATATGAACACCATGCTAGAAACTACTGACTACACTATATGAACACCATGCTAGAATCAGACTATAAACTACTCACTATATAAGCACCAGGCTAGAAACAACTGACTACACTATATAAACATGAGGCTAGAAACTACTGACTACACTATATAAGCACCAGGCTAGAAACAACTGACTACACTACATAAACATGAGGCTAGAAACTATTGACTACACTATATGAACACCAGGCTAGAAACTACTGACTACACTATATGAACACTGGGCCTGAAACTACTGACTACACTATATGAACACTGGGCCTGAAACTACTGACTATACTATATGAACACCATGCTAGAAACTACTGACTACACTATTTGTTCATTTTATTGCCATTTGTCCCTCCATTTCTATTATGTAGGTGCCTCGTAACAATATGGATATGCTGGATTTAAGGAAGCTGATACATCATAAAATGGCCCTGATAATCACATTTTCAATCAGCAAATCAAATCAACTCAAGCTTTATTTATGCAGCACATTTCAGACATAGAATGCAACGCAATGTGCTTTACAGGAAGAAAAAAACGAATAAAAACATTTATATGTACTTCACAACAAACATAAGAGAATAAAAACCAAAAGTATAACAATAAAAACTGTAAGACTAAAAAGCACCCTAAAGAAAAGCAAACCTAAAAAGGTGTGTTTTAAGATCTAATCATTGGTTGTACTAAAGAAGAGAGACTGGTGATTAGAATGGACAGGCCAAGGTTCAACAATGTAGAACTGGGGGGAGAAGAGGGGGACTATACAAGTGGAGAACAAGAAAACCCCCACAGAGAACAGCAACAATAGTGTCTTATTGCTCTTTGGGTATAGCATGTTGAAAGTCAGAGGATTCCATTCATTGAAGAGGAGAGGAGAGAGAGAGGGAAGGAAGGGAAGGGAATGTCTTTGAGAGTTCCCCGAGCTAAAAGTTCCCTTTATATTTCAATACTAGAACCATTGTATTTCTGTACTAGAGCCTTTATATTTCAATACTACTAGAGCCTTTATATTTCAGTACTAGAGCCTTTATATTTCAATACTACTAGAGCCTTTATATTTCAGTACTAGAGCCTTTATATTTAAGTACTAGAGCTTTTATGTTTCAGTACTAGAGCCTTCATGTTTCAGTACTAGAGCCTTTATGTTTCAGTACGAGAGCCTTTATAGTTCAGTACTAGAGCCTTTATATTTCAGTACTAGATCCTTTATATTTCAGTACTAGAGCCCTCAAAGTGGATAGCTATCTTTTCACCAGCTGACTGGATGGATTGCATTGAGGCTCGACCATAATGATTTGCAAACACCCAGGCGGGCTCAAAACGAGGTCTGTAGAGCGGGTCCTGAAACCTCTTCTCAGACATCTCACCCCACACATCTCCCTGGAGGTTCCTGTGAAGGCCTGAGCGCTGTGTAGCCATAGTCAGTGGAAAATATCAATGAATAAGGCTCATGCAGGCAGGGAATAAGCCTGGAAGTCACCCCTCAGATCACCTCAGATAAAAGCAATTGTTGACCCTTTAGGTGGAGGTCAAGCAGCTGTATTCATGGGAGTGGTGAATGGCCACTGTGTCTGTGTGTGTGTGTGTGTGTGTGTGTGTGTGTGTGTGTGTGTGTGTGTGTGTGTGTGTGTGTGTTAGGTAGAAGGACAAGACCTGTTCAATAGCATGGTTGAGTGGCTTCACTTCCTTATAGTACCTATTATTACTATCCTCTGTCTCTGTGTTCAGCCTGTGATTATACAGCTGTTTCCAAAGCCTACGTTCACCACCTGTCCTGTACTCTGATCACTTACTCACTGCAAATCCCCCACAATCCTCAAGAGGGGACAAGCAACACCCGCACCCCCTAGCCCTCTCCCCTTTCAAAACCGGTCACCCTGCAAAAGATCAATTAGATGCCATGCCACTTAACAGATGTCCAGTGTGTATTGGAGAGGGAGTCAGATCTCCTCTGGTCTGGTGGATGGAAGGCCATGTCTCCTCTGGTCTGGTGGATGGAAGGCCATGTCTCCTCTGGTCTGGTGGATGGAAGGCCATGTCTCTGGTCTGGTGGATGGAAGGCCATGTCTCCTCTGGTCTGGTGGATGGAAGGCCATGTCTCCTCTGGTCTGGTGGATGGAAGGCCATGTCTCCTCTGGTCTGGTGGATGGAAGGCCATGTCTCCTCTGGTCTGGTGGATGGAAGGCCATGTCTCCTCTGGTCTGGTGGATGGAAGGCCATGTCTCCTCTGGTCTGGTGGATGGAAGGCCATGTCTCCTCTGGTCTGGTGGATGGAAGGCCATGTCTCCTCTGGTCTGGTGGATGGAAGGCCATGTCTTCTCTGGTCTGGTGGATGGATATCTCAGACTGACGTTCTATGGTCTGGAAGAGATGAGGACTATTTCTCTCTGAGGAGAAATAGTCTCCAGCCTATTAATTTCCATCTAAGAGAGGAGAGAGGATAAAAGGAGAGAGGAGGAATGGAGAGAGGAGGAAAGGAGAGAAGAGGAGAGGAGAGAGGAGGAAAGGAGAGAGAAGGGGAGGAGGAAAGGAGAGAGGGGGACAGGAGAAAGGAGGAAAGGAGAGAGGGGGACAAGAGAAAGGAGGAAAGGAGAGAGGGAACCTATGTCAGCCAGTGGATGAAGCCGAACACAGAGGACCTGACACTGTGGACCTGACACAGGGGACTGACACAGGGGACTGGCACAGGGGACTGACACAGGGGACTGACACAGGGGACTGACACAGGGGACATGGCACAGGGGACTGACACTGTGGACCTGACACAGGGGACTGACACAGGGGACTGACACAGGGGACTGACACAGGGGACATGGCACAGGGGACTGACACTGTGGACCTGACACAGGGGACTGACACAGGGGACCTGACACAGGGGACTGACACAGGGGACTGACACATGGGACTGGCACAGGGGACATGACACTGGGGACTGACACAGGGGACCTGACACCGGGGACTGACACAGGGGACCTGACACAGGGGACTGACACAGGGGACTGACACAGGGGACCTGACACAGGGACCTGACACAGGGGACTGACACAGGGGACTGACACAGGGGACCTGACACAGGGGCATGTTTCAAGTAATTCAAAAAACAGTCACTTCTAGTGCTGGTTATATAAACATGAGCAATTTCAATTGACTAGATTATTCATTCAAAACGACTTCCATTGTGTGTTATTTGATCAAGTATTTTGAGGAATTAAAGATTCATCCTCACATCACCAGCGACCCATACAAAATGCTGACACTCTGCTTACATTGAATAAGTATTTTCTCCAGTGATTAGTGACCAAATCTGAGACAATGTCCACTTCCTGTGAACTGGTGGGAGACTAGACTTCGGTTTATTCCCACATCTCTAGGTCAAGAAAAAGACAGGCAAAATATCTCACATCTAGCCCCCAGGGCCTGAAATATAGCAGAGATCACCTCCCAAACTCTCATTATTTAATATTCTCTGAGAGGCTGTTCATATCTGTTATATATCTGCTCCGAGATTCAAAGATGTCTGCAAAAAGAATGGGTGTCAGCTATGACATGACACGTTGACTTTGACATTTTTTGGGGGGTTATTGAACTACAGTAAGTGAAGTGGAATTACAACCGGTAATGGTATTGCGGTAACAGAATATGATCATGGGTTCCTGATCTGTACTATACATCAATACATAATTATAGATATACTGTAAATGTCATTCTTTTCATGGGGATGTATCCTAAATAGGTACACAAAGGTAAAAATATGCAATATCCTCCTTTACATATTTGGTTATTATTCTACACACTGGCTTTTATTTTAATAAGCTCTGCCCCCAAACAAGACCAAATTTGGTTGGTCAGGACCAGACCCAATCTGAACCAATCATAGATGCCTATGTTTCACAAGTTTGGACATCAAAGTACAGCACAGTACAGCTCAGTATAGTACAGTAGAGTATAGTACAGTACAGTAGAGCTCAGTATAGTACAGTAGAGCTTAGTATAGTACAGTAGAGTATAGTACAGTACAGTAGAGCTCAGTATAGTACAGTAGAGCTTAGTATAGTACAGTAGAGTATAGTACAGTACAGCTCAGTATAGTACAGTACAGTAGAGCTCAGTATAGTACAGTAGAGCTTAGTATAGTACAGTTGTATAGTACAGTACAGTAGAGCTCAGTATAGTACAGTAGAGTATAGTACAGTACAGTAGAGCTCAGTATAGTACAGTGCAGTAGAGCTCAGTATAGTACAGTAGAGTATAGTACAGTACAGCTCAGTACAGTACAGTATAGTACAGTACAGCAGAGCTCAGTATAGTACAGTAGAGTATAGTACAGTACAGCTCAGTAGAGTATAGTACAGTACAGTAGAGTATAGTACAGTAGAGCTCAGTACAGTACAGTAGAGTATAGTACAGTACAGTAGAGCTCAGTATAGTACAGTAGAGCTCAGTACAGTACAGTAGAGTATAGTACAGTACAATAGAGGATAGTACAGTACAGTACAGCACAATAGAGTATAGTACAGTACAGCACAGTAGAGTACAGTACAGTACAGCACAGTAGAGCTCAGTATAGTACAGTAGAGTATAGTACAGTACAGCTCAGTATAGTACAGTAGAGTATAGTACAGTACAGTAGAGCTCAGTATAGTACAGTAGAGTATAGTACAGTACAGTAGAGTATAGTACAGCTCAGTATAGTACAGTAGAGTATAGTACAGTACAGCTCAGTATAGTACAGTACAGCTCAGTATAGTACAGTAGAGTATAGTACAGTACAGCAGAATAGAGTATAGTACAGTACAGTGCAGCACAGTAGAGTATAGTACAGTACAGCTCAGTATAGTACAGTACAGCTCAGTATAGTACAGTAGTATAGTACAGTAGAGTATAGTACAGTACAGCTCACTATAGTACAGTAGAATATAGTACAATACAGTAGAGCTCAGTATAGTACAGTAGAGTATAGTACAGTACAATAGAGGATAGTACAGTACAGTACAGCATAGTAGAGTATAGTTCAGTACAGTAGCATATAGTAGAGCACAGATCACTACAATACAATATAGTGTACTCAACTCTAGTGTGCTCTACTGTGTACTGAATTATATTGAACTGTACTGTCCAAACTTGTGAACCCAACTGTGGTGTGTGACTACTATGATTTCCCATTGTAGCCAATTAGATTTTTCAGAAATTCCGTTACTGATTTGGTCATTTCAAAGTACTAGGCAATGTTTCTTAAACTTACAGAAGGCTTCAAAACTACATCTAAGTGTTGATATCAGTTGGCAGGGGTCTTTACTTCAACATTAATGTGTTTTGATGTATTTCTAATACCTTGTAAGACTTTTTCTGCTAGATGTTGTCTAAGACCCCTTTTCCATCTGCTTGACCAGAAATCAAAGCCTTTGCTCATGCCTAATTTGTAGGATGGAAAATGGTAAAAAAAAAAAAATAGATATATGACTTAATTTCTCAAACATATAGACTCTTAGCTTTCATTTGACGCCCAATTTGACATGCTCCTATGACCTTCACATGTTGGTGCTCGTGGGTCCTTTTACATGGAAATAACCCTAGTACCAAGGGGTTAAACAGAAAGAACTCCTCCAGAGACAACAGGTAACCATCTATACCATGGAGACGAGACACACTGCAATCAGAGACCTTTCACACTCCCAGGGATCGATCAGCAGCTAGTCAGGACGGCCTGATGACCATAATGCTGTGCAGTGTCCAGACCATTATCTGACACAGTGACAGTCAGGCTTCGGTATTAGAGCACGTCGTTCCACACATAACCATGCCTGCTGTGATCAATACACAACTAAAAGAACTGGTAATATGATATTGATGTGCTCCCGATGATAAGGGGATAAGGAGAAGGGTTGGTGTGTGTGTGTGTGTGTGTTTAACTTAATGTGTCTTTTAACAATGTAAATGTATCTTCACACAGGATGACATTCCAATGCATTTCTAACTGCTACTTGCTCAGTTTCATCTTGCCTGAGTTGATCAAGCTGACGTATTGGTGTGTTCAGACTAATGGAAATCAATGAGACAGACAGCGTGCTGTTAATAAGAGCATTGCACTTCCACTTACTCAAGCTAAACCAGACTGAACAGTAGCCACATCTGATTAATGGGATAGCTCATCAGGATTGCTGAATACAGTCACTACAATGCGTATGATGGAAGTCAACAATCACAGTACATGACTCACAATAGATTCTCTACTGTGGACCTTCACTACAATAGATTTTAATGTAATTACAAGCCTGGTGATGAGTTATTACATTTCATAACATGACATCTAATAACATGACAATAACATGAGCAACATATGTTTGCCTTATTATGGAAAGGAAACTAAAAGTTGTCTAAAGCAGAAAGAGACTGGCCATTCAGCCAGGGTGGCATTAAGCCCAATTTGGAGACCAAATATAATGTGACACTCAGCAAGACATAGACTACATTTATAAACGTATTATAACGTGACACAGACAATCTATGAGGGAGAGTGGAGCCAGGGCCCCTCCCTACCATGCTGTAGGTCTAACCTGTCACCTCACAGAATGGATGCTGATTTAACGACAGAGATGTCACTCCCTCTAGGGGCAGGGGTAAGGCTTCTCTGCCCACCCACTAAGAGCCTCATTTTCACTGGCACAGTGAGTAGGGGTTGTGTGTGGGTAGGGGCTGAATGAAAGACAGAGATGTCACTCCCTCTAGGGGCAGGGGTAAGGCTTCGCTGCCCACCCACTCAGACGGTTTCACTGGCACCGCTTAGCTCTTACACTATCTATACTCTGAAGAGCCTGCCTAGGGTCTGTGTCTGTGATGTCTGTAGGCTTGCTGTGTGTTCTCCTCCGTAACCACTGTATCAATCCCAAGGGCCTGGTCGGTAATTACTGGGAAGCCTCACCAGTCAAATTCCTGCACTCTGTCATCTCTCCAATCCCTGGAATGGCTTTTGGCCACACTTCTGCGCTACATGACGGGATAAGTCCATAATTTGTTCCATGCTTTTTTATTAAAACCCAAGCCACATTGGTATTAATGCTTCATGAAGGGTTGCCTATAACAGAATGTGATCGCTACCATATGGGGCATAACGACCAGTCCCAGCATACCGTCCAGCAGATGAACTGGAAGAGACAGTTGAGACCGACCCTTTCCTTCTAATAGCAGAGTTTGATTTGAAAGAAGCCAATGTGTCATTGAAAAGGGAAAATTAGTACGACATTTAGTTCTTGGAGGATGGACATGTTGATGCTACTACAGGTTTCCATATTTTAACATCATTTTCACAACCTCACCAATAAGAGACTCACAGATGCCCTCTCGATATTATTTCAATTTTAACAGACACTGATACGGTCCACCTTTAATGAGCCACCTGGATGGATAACCTGAGGTGATGTCCTCAGGGCAGGAGATGAATGATGTTTGGGGTGGTGTGATACATCAACATGAGCTACAGTGAAACTTAATGACTCCCCTAACCAACTCCCTGAGGAGCTACTGGGGGTGACAGGCAGAGGAGATCTACAGTAAATGCTGAGAAAAACCTTCCATAGCGTTGCTCAAGTGAATGACGGATTATGCTAGAAATACTGAATATCGATAGGTTAAGGGATCGTCATAGCATTATGTATTTAACCCTTTGTCAGCATCAACACGGTGTCTTGGTCCAGGTAGCACCCCACTTGCGTCTATACTTGCCTCAGCTTAGTGGCTCTATAGCTAAGCACCATTTTTATTATGCAACTTAATGCACTGAAAACACAAATATAATTGGTGATTAATGTTAAAAATTATATTTTCATACATGTTACATACTTAAGCTACCATATCAAATCTGCTCATAAACAGTGTAATAATTCCACATCCTGTTATTGAATGACATTATTGTAAATACACTAACTCACCTTGCCCCATTTCATTCCCTCCTTCTTGTGTTCCAGAACTAAATGGACTCATTGTTCAGCAGAACACAAGCAGCAGAGAGAAATGAAAGCTTCTGTTTCATATGTTCTCCCAAATATACTTGAACAAATGTGTGTTCCCTCTTATTTGGAACTTCAAAGGCTTGTTTTATTGAGAAAATGAAAAACTGTGGGGTCAAACTCGGAGAGAGATGTTTCTGTCTGTCAAGGCCGATCGGTGGAGAACAAACCTACACATTCTTTGTTCGGATTCTGAATGCATCTCAGATAGAAACAGGCTGGACCTTTGATGTTCCTGAAATACTGCAATGGTCTTTCCACAGTAAAGATGACAAATGGAAAGAAAGCTCTCTGGACAATGTCATACTAACAGACAGTCACTGCATTTCAAGCTGGAGTTTTATTTTGAGTGGATAAAAAGCGAGAATTGAGTAAAGTTGATGCCGTTTATACAGGTATAATACAATGCATCATGCAAGCAAGCACACACAGGCATGCTCGCTAACACACACGCTCACATGGTCACAAGCACACACGCTCATCTGCTCGCGCGCACATACACACACACACACACACACTGAAACCTATAATTAGACCTGCTAAAGTCTCAGAATTGATGTGCTGACTGCTGACATCATGCAGTGTAATGTAACTGCTCTCTCTCTCCACACTGGTTTTCATCAGCACCTTATTAAGACTATTTCAGACCTCAGCCAGAGTAATACCAGGTCTATTGGACCTGATGGACAACAGACAGAGACCATTGTTCTACTAAAGCTCCCAGCTGGACTAGGCCTAAAGAACAGCAGTTGGGACAGGTGGTAGGAATATTCGAGAGAAGTGCACACATAGTAGCCTACCTCTACAGTACTTTAAACTTGATCCACTTTGGAAACACACACCCATACATGCACCACCATGGCCAATGCTTGTAAAATGCTATATTTTCTGGTTGTTACGTTTTGTCATCATTCGTTCATTAGGCTATGCATTCGGCAAATGTATGTTTTTCTCATATAAAAAAACTATTATGATTGCTTCGATTTCATCTCTTCAGCATCACTGTATTACCATTTTGCACAACTGATTTGACTCTTGACAATAGTTCCATTGTTGGTATGAGGATTCTAACTCTTTGTTCCAACTGTAACCCAACACCTGAGAATGTTAAGAAGTCCTGCTCTCCCTCCAGTTTCCAAATGGCACATAACTGTAAAACAACTTTGCTTCTCTCTCCTCTGTTTGGGAATATGGAGTGACAGATAACGGTATTACTCATATAACCAAGATAAAAACTGCCTTAAACAATTATTCAAAAATCAAGTGATATAATACAGTATCAGATTATACTTACCGTAAAATCCTTTCACCGGAGGGTCGGGTGAGAACAACTCTGATAATAGTGTTACCATAGAGAGTGTTACAGTCCCAGTGACAACATGGACCTGGCTTTGGGTGAGTCAGGTGTAACATGGCTGCCCTCTAGACAACTGAAATACGTAAACTGGTTTGATTAATTGTTCAGGAGGGTCAAGGGTCAGGGGTCAGCAGACCCCCCCGGCCCTCCCTGGTGTGGACTCATGGAAGCCGACCCCCGGACGAAGGGCCGGCCAATCAGAGCAGTCCATCAGTGACTCTGTTTGGAAACTTGTGCCTTTCCTGCTCCACTCAGAATGAGTAATGAAAGCAACTGTCACAAGTGGCATTCCAAAACATCCAATAGGTGAAAAATGTGATTTCTAAAATTAACACAAATGATCAATTGTAGGGGCTAGTATACATGGGTCGAGTAGACATTGATTTTCCATTATGTTGAATATGAAATCCAAGTAAATTAGCATACTGTATTCATTATGAATAAACCATGCAATCAAAAAAGTAGATTTCACATGATACATTTTCGGTGCGATCAATGGAATCACAAACCCTGTTAGGAAATGCCTGATGAAATTTGAATTTGTAATGTGATAATTGAATAGGCCTACCTAAATGACAAATCCGTACTTTACTCTCGAATGTCAGCCTACACACCTTTGTATGGAATTTTAATGTTGATCATTACTTTAAAGTTGTCAAAGAATAACTATATTTACCATTTATAACATTCAGTGTAAGGCTGCTAAAAACAGAAAACATAGTTCAACCTATGAAAACCAACACCAGTCAGGATCTGATCCAAAAACACAACACACAGCGAAAAGAATTACACTAAGGAACCTGACTGACGATAACCTGAATGCGGTTTCCAGTTCCACCTTTTGATAACCATTCAGCTGTGTAACACACTGTATCGTGTTCCAGCTCCGGCTTAGTGTATCAAAGCAGCTCCCAGCATCTGGTGAAGGGTGGAGCTGTCATAGCTGTCTCATCAAATACACACGCCAACGACTGACAGGCAGGTTGGATCATTTCAGGTCTCAGAATAGGGACAATACCGAAGCCTGAGGCACTGCGGCTATCCCCTCTTTGTAATGGAAACATCTAGAACGTCAACGCTACGGAACAGAACAGACAGGCCATGCCAAATAAGGCTTTGATATTCTACTTGTAGAATGCACCTGTGCATCATTGGCTGTTCGTCATTGTTCCTGCCGGTTTCATGTGTTTGCACAGCTGCCTGACTTGACTGTTCTTTGGAAGGTGTATTGAACGTTGTTGTATCTGAAAGGTAAAGGTTAAGTCTAGCCAAAATATTAGGGTGGATAGATCTACAGCATAAAAGTTAGAGTATAATCTCAAACTGAGTGAATCAAAGGTGGAGAGGCATAGCCTTTACATATTTTGTTTGCCCATAGTCCATACGGATTTGACTGCTTGTAAATCACACCTCTTTGTCTTTACAAGCAAAAGACAGGTCAGTGATTAAGATACAGTTTATTTACCTTGTAAAAAATATGCTTTGGATAGGTCTTCATTGGCCTCCTCTATGACAGTGTAATGTAATGTTGGGCTATTACTGAGTACAGTGTACTAGTGTATTTACTACTGAGGTAGCCTAAAGTCTACATGTGGAAAGGGGCTGGTTTACATCATGACAGTTCATTAAAGGTCATGACTCAAGAGGGTCTGGAAGTAACAGGCTACTGCCGTAGACCTATTGTCCATGTCTAGGACCAGGTCAGTAAATCGTCAATAGCAGAGGGAATTTAATCATCCTCAACCACAAGTCATAAAACCTCCCAATGACAGGTGAGAAATCCTCAGATGCTGTTGATAAATATTGATCTTTTTTTTTACTATTGCCAAGACAGGGGGGAGTTGGAGAAGAACAATACAGGAAGGTGTGTGCCAGGAACAGTCATCATATTAGCCCTGCAATAAAAAAAGCAGATGATGTAGAATTGAAAAAGCTATGAAACATGAGGCTCTCTCAATGCAGATCAGACAAGAATATCAGCATAGACCATACAGAATTATGCACCCCACCAGAATTATGCACTAGAGCCCCCAAAAAATAAATATATGTATGTTTTATTGTCACATACACACCCGATAGCTGTTTTACGGGGTCAGCCATTGTAATAAGGGACCTGGAGCAAATTAGAGTTAAGAGCCTTGCTCAAGGGTACATCAACGTATTTTTCACGTGTCGGCTCGGTATTCGAACCAGTGCCCTTTTTGTTACTGTCTCAACGCTCTTACCGTTAGGCTGCCTGTCTTAACGAACAAGAGGAAATCCAAAACGATGCTCTCTCAATGCAGATGAGACAGGAATATTAGCCTCTTAGACCATACAGTATTATTCACCCCCCGCCACCAAAACGGACACTTTAACCGTAAACAGCGCTGCAAAAACAACAAGGCTACTGTATCATTTCAAACTGCTTCTAGTCTATCATCCATCCACAAGGGCCGCGTGCGGTGGACGGGTGAACCAAAGCATCGCGGGCTCCCCCCCCCCCGCGAAATTCACTGAACTAACTCCTGAGGCAAACGCAACCAGGTAATCTCAATGGCTTTTCTAACAAATACTAACAGTAGGCCTCACTTGCTTTGTATCTATTACCGGCATTTTATTTGACATCGTTTGTTATTCTGACCTTAGAGAAAATAGTTTTGCCTTACCTGGATTTTAGTTAGCAAGGTGGGTCGTGGCAGATAGTCTGGCAGGAAGCAGAGGGTCGCCAGAGTAGTTAGCTAGCTAGCCCAAAAAAGTTACGTTGCCAATGTTTATTGTTCCACTAAAAGAGTACCTCTTGCGTCTGGTGATATTTTAATAAAAAATTGTGCACCAATATTGAATTTAAAAGCCTGTTATATAAATTGAAATGCCATTTAAAATAGACCACATGTACAATTCAATCAATTACATTTTTAATATGAATAAAGGCTTGCTAAAATGCCCAAATTCTGCATTTTGACATGCCTTCTGTCAACCATGTCTCTTCTAGGAAGATTTTAACCCATTTAATCCTAACATTTCTCCCAAATTACACCATCATTTTAAAGCCCTAGTTATTTTGTTGCTTTGACAAAGTCATTTCTGAAGATTATTATTTATTTAATGTAATTAGTGATTCATTTACGTCAGTCCCTCATTTTAAGGTCAACTCTGTTTCATGAACTGAACTCTCTCATGAAACTAGTACTTTTAAAGTATTTTTTTTAAAGAAACATTGAACATCTAATAGTTAAATCATAGAGTAAAAGCAGGTGTGCTGGTTCTATTCTATGTCAAATTTGGGTGTTTTGTGGTGGAAAACTGAGCGGGTTGAGCATAACAGTCAACCCTGTTACCCATAGCCAGGCTAGAAATGTAATGTTTTAACAATTATAATTTTTTAAGCTTGCATTCAATTGTCACTCCCTGTTGCACACAACATGAGTCCATTCTCCCTGTCACAAGGGGATTCATGGCTGATCTAAAAAATAAATTGACTATCCTGTTACGGTCAACCCTGTTATGATCAACCCTGGTACGGTCAACCCTGGTACGGTCAACCCTGTTACGGTCAACCCTGTTATGGTCAACTGTGTTATGGTCAACCGTGTTACTTTATTTGGCACTTACTGTAGTTTTACTATTTTTGTATTTATCCTCTTGAGATGGGAAAACATGTTTTTTATGAAGTTGAACATTTTCTCTTTATGACAATGTTAAAATTAGGTCAAATCAAAAGTTTGTTTTGCCCAAGTTACACTTCTCAAAAGGCAGTGAATTGGTGGAACCCATTTACTAACTCACACAGGTAGAATATCTGACACGTGTGTTTTCTATTCATTTTATTTCAGCAACTTAGACCTTAGAACTAGATAAACATTTGGAAAATGGCATACAGCAGGCAAGCTAAGGACTTTGTTGCCATTTCTGATTTACATCCAAATACAACACATCCGGTGAGTCATGTGATATGATACAATTGTTACAGTAACCTAACTTCTGGGTGGATACACAGTCTTGAAAAAAATGTTTCAACCAATTTGATATCTTGAAGTGAAATAAACTGTCAAGACCACAACAATCATTTTGAATCGTGACTGTTGTATTGATTAGGCTAAATTGGTTTGAAGCGTACAAAATGTTGAAATATCTATTCTGTTTTTCAGAGAGTGGCTGGAGTCATCATTGGAAAAACTGATGTCAAAAGCTTTCCAGACAGGAAAAGTTGAGGATTCAATTTCATTATATTTCCCCCATCATTTAATATTGGTGCATACTGGCATCAAATAGTCTAAATACAACTTCCAAGTATTCATGTAGTATCACTGTTATCAAATTCAGTGATAGCCTGCTGTCCACTGAGGCCTCCTGCCTCTGTCCTCCCAAAACATAGACTTATCCCCAAGGCATGCCTATGCTGTAGCCTACTGTGCTCAAGTTTATGGCTTGCTCACTAGAACGCTCTACTGGCAGGTTTCTGAACTGAACTCTGTCATTTCAGGTATTGGTTTTGACAGATTCACTTTCGGCTTCACAATCAAGGACTCACCAGACTATTTCATTAATGTATCCTCGTGGGGCAACGATGGATACATCAATGGGCTCTCTAACAGCTTCCGCATAGGAGACTGTGGTAAGATTATGCATTCAATTCAATTCTATGAAGATATAAAATAATACATCATGTAGAAACAATGTGTCCGTCTTTTTGATAATTACAGTCATTTATCTGTATTTTACCCCCTTCAGTTATTATAGAAAATCCTTTAGTTGCTACCAAAGATCCTGAGAAAGAGGATAGATTCTGCCCCTCAACTCCCAGGTACGGTGTACTGAGTGGTTAGTTCTCTTTTTAAACATGACTATACTCTAGTAATAAAAGTAACAAAACCAATTTCTCTGTTTCAGCTTCTACAGGTTGCTGGTGAGTGAAGCTCACTCCCAGCTATCAATATGCTCTGACATAGAGACGATGAACAGGCTGCTGCCTCTGCTCCACCTGCCTGTGAAGGACTCCAGGGACTTCTACTCTCTGGGAGACATCGTGGCCAACGGACAGAGCCTGGACAGGACCGTCATTAACATACTCGCCGCCGTTCGGTCGGTAAGATCTGAGAGTGCATAGAGTAAAGTAGGTCTTGAGGAGGGTAGTATCCGGTACTAGTGTGACTTTGGACTATCATTATGTAGTTGTATCTATTAATATAGGAGCCACAAACTAGGTCCTATTTTCACATGTCCAGTGGCATAAGTACCATATGTATTGGAAAAGCTAAAAGCATTTCCAAACCACTATTTCTGCCCTCCAGATTGCAGAGCCAAAGTTTTTCACCACGGCGGACGGACGCAAAGGGCAGAGGCTAGAAGTGAAGCTCTTTGATGATTCTGTCACCTCTTTTCCCTTAGTATGGTAGGAATTGTACCACTGTACCCCACATGTCTTCAATATCCCCATCCTCTCCCCTGAGTAAACATAACCTCTGTATCACACAGCTGGGACAGAGAGGCCATTCAGCTAGTTCAGACTCTGATACCAAGAGAAACAGGTTGGTATACAATGGGCTCTAATTCTTTGTGAAATGGAAATGTGAGATTTTGTGTTTGTTTTAAAATGTCATTGACTGAATAAGACTTTTCTGTGTACTTTAAGTGCTCTTTATCTCGGATGCCAGGATTGGTTTTGACAGCTTCCGGAACTGCATGACAGCTACAGTCAATTCTAAAACCATAATCACTGTCAACCCGGGTAAGGATATCACTTTATTTGGATTGATCACATCTGTTTACAACACAGTCTCCTTTTATGCATTGAGACACAGTAGACAATTGTTTTTCAAATAGAATATCTTAATTTTCACATTATTAATACAGTACCTTATGCTGTAATTAATGTGATTCTGTTTTGAGATACATAAGATACAAAGGAAGCCAGCCTTCTGTTCAGCTATGCCAAAGAGGTTTCTGAGTCTGGTGTGTTGGATGAGGATGACAGGCCTGGAGATGTGCCTGGTAGGTAACAACCATGACTGCAGTATTATCATACAATTGAGACTTTGCACATTTAAAAAATTGCTTTTTTATTTAACTAGGCAAGTCAGTTAAGAACAAATTCTTATTTAGAATGACGGCCTACCCTGGCCAAACCTGGACCAATTGTGCACTGCCTTATGGGACTCCCAATCACGGCCGGATGTGATACAGCCTGGAATCGAACCAGGGACTGTAGAGATGCCTCTTGCACTGAGATGCGGTGCCTTACACCGCTGCGCAACTCAGGAGCCCTAATGAGTTAGGCCAGAGAGGAAGAGGCAAAGCAAGAAAGTTTACTCCACCCAAAATCTAATGAAAATAAGACCATGAAGTGAGGAATTTTCAATGAAAGAATGTCAAATTTGGTCAACAAAAAACGGAATTGCTAATTTGCTACGTAAGGTTTATTTGATCTAATAGAAGTTTGGTAATGGTTAGGTTGGTACGAATGCACACTGATATAGGTGGACGCACGTGGAATTTCGGCAACTTCTGAAAAAAACTACTTTATATCGGAGTGTTGCCTGTTGTTCACATGCGTATCTGCCCTCTCATTGGCTAGAATGGCCACACCTGATCTCACTTCCTACCACGTGCCTTCCATCTTTGAGGACATGTGCTTCCATTTTTAGAGCGGTAGGGTTGCAAAATTCCAGGAACGTCCAATAAATGTCCTGGTTTTCCCAAAATCCCGGTTGGATCATTCCCAGATATCAGGAGGGAATAGGCAGGAGAGCCGGTATCCTCCAACCAGGATTTCTGGAAAACCATGGAATTTATTGAAAGTTCCCCGGATTTTGCATATAGAGCAGTCACTCGACTATCATGTCAATATAATTATAATTATTATTATTATAACTATTTCAACAAGGAACACAGACTGAGACCAAGGTCTCTTTTACAGCTGGGCTCTGTGTATACATGTTTACACATACAATTTAGGTACAATGATTAAGAAGCTACACAAGACAAACAAAGCGATCACAGATAACACAAAAAAATTCAGCAACAGATTACATTTACACATAGGTTATTCCCCTAACAGCACAAGAACTTGCATTACCCGAAACAGTTACAAGCAATACAAAATTAAAATCCTCCAATAAATATTTAAAATGGGCAAGGGGGACAAGAGTCTCAATAATAGATCATCTTTGGTTAGTCCTACATGTATGATTCTCTGTTATTGATGCCACTGTTCTCCTCTCTCCAGTGGATTCTATCAGTGATGTGTACACAGTGAGCCAGCTCAAACTCAAAGCCCAGGAGAACCCGGAGGTGTTCTGTGGAATCACCTACAGCTTCATCTCCAAACTAGATCTAGACACCTCTGTCTCCAAAGTCATCAGAAGCAGGTGGTAAGTTTAAACAGTGGATATACTTCAACACATGATTATTGAATTCATCATTTCTCAGCAAATCCCACATTTTCTGACTACACATTTCATCTCATTGAAACTTAACTACATTAGCACCCTTTCTTTTTCCTGATGTACATATTGGTGCTGGTCTCCTCTCTGCTCAGTTCCAAGTGCAGGTACCAGGTGAATGAGGAGATTCAGAGCTGCTCCAACACATCCTGCCCTGGGGGAGACCAGCCTCTGACTGTGACCACAGGGTTTGATCTTCTGGTGGATGTGACAGACCACACAGGAACCCTGCAGTCCTGCTCCCTGAACGGCACTGTCGCAGAGAAGACTCTGGGATGCAATGTGAGTGGAAATACAATATATAATAAGTGGGCTTATCCTGGATTTGTGCAACTGCCCTAATGTGCAACCATGGTTGACAGCTCTGCCCTCTTTTGTTGCAGCCCGAGGAGTTTGTGAGTTTAACAGAGGATGAGCGAACGGCGATGAAATGGAAGATTCTCTTAGAGAGATGCAAAGTATATATCAAGGTGTGTAAAATCCATATGTCGTTGGTACTGACTAGCTTTGAAAAAGTTTTGAATGAACCTGTCAGTGGCAGCCTTGTCAAGTATTTTTCTTAGAATTTTGAGCTGAGGAACATAAAAAAATCTAATTCTACTGTATCTTTCAGATCACTCCCTCTCCCAAAAGCAGAAGTGGAATGAGAGGCAATGTCCTGCAGTGTTCTCTCGCTGATCCAGGAGAAGTGAAGCAGAACATGTCTGCCCTGCAGTAATCTCATTCACCAGTTGTGTGGTTGGGTCCAAGTGTGGCGAGTCCTTCAGTAGCTTTCTCATATTAGGTGAATAATGGTTGAGATGCACTTTTGACATGGCTTGTGGGTTCTGTAGCTAGGCCAAGATAGAATGTACACATTTTTCATATTTATTTCCCTTTATTTATTTCGTATTGTATATGTGCTGTAATGTACTGTATTTATGTGTACAGTGATATATATATATATATATATATATATATAGTATAAAAATATTTTTGAAACCATTGCATTATTCTCTAATGAGCTTGGAGGCCTATCCAGTTTACTGTGCAGATACAGTTGAAGTCGGAAGTTTACATACACTTAGGTTAGAGTCATTAAAACTCGTTTTTCAACCACACCACAAATTTCTTGTTAACAAACTATAGTTTTGGCAAGTCGGTTAGGACATCTACTTTGTGCATGACACAAGTAATTTTTCCAACAATTGTTTACAGACAGATTATTTCACTTATAATTCACTGTATCACAATCACAGTGGGTCAGAAGTTTACATACACTAAGTGCCTTTAAACAGCTTGGAAAATTCCAGAAAATGATGTCATGGCTTTAGAAGCTTCTGATAGGCTAATTGACATCATTTGAGTCAATTGGAGGTGTACCTGTGGATGTATTTCAAGGCTTACCTTCAAACTCAGTGCCTCTTTGCTTGACATCATGGGAAAATCGAAAGAAATCAGCCAAGACCCCAGAAAAAAAATTGTAGACCTTCACAAGTCTGGTTCATCCATGGGAGCAATTTCCAAACGCCTGAAGGTACCATGTTCATCTGTACAAACAATAGTACGCAAGTATAAACACCATGGACCACGCAGCCGTCATACCGCTCAGGAAGGAGACGCGTTCTGTCTCCTAGAGATTAACGTACTTTGGTGCGAGAAGTGCCATTCAATCCCAGAAAAACAGCAAAGGACCTTGTGAAGATGCTGGAGGAAACAGGTACAAAAGTATCTATATCCACAGTAAAACGAGTCCTATATCGGCATAACCTGAAAGGCCGCTCAGCAAGGAAGAAGCCACTGCTCCAAAACCGCCATAAAAAAAAACCAGACTACGGTTTGCAACTGCATTTGGGGACAAAGATTGTCCTTTTTGGAAGAATGATGAAACAAAAATAGAACTGTTTGGCCGTAATAACCATCGTTATGTTTGGTGGAAAAAGGGGGAGGCTTGCAAGCCGAAGAACACCATCCCATCTGTGAAGCACGGGGGTGGCAGCATCATGTTGTGGGGGTGCTTTGCTGCAGGCATGACTGGTGCACTTCACAAAATAGATGGCATCATGAGGATGTAAAATATGTGGATATATTGAAGAAACATTTCAAGACATCAGTCAAGAAGTTAAAGCTTGGTCGCAAATGGGTCTTCCAAATGGACAATGACCCCAAGCATACTTCCAAAGTTGTGGCAAAATGGGTTTAGGACAAGAAAGTCAAGGTATTGGAGTGGCCATCACAAAGCCCTGACCTCAATCCTATAGAAAATTTGTGGGCAGAATTGAAAAAGTGTGTGCGAGCAAGTCGGCCTACAAACCTGACTCAGTTATACCAGCTCTGTCAGGACGAATGGGCCATAATTCACCCAACTTGTTGTGGGAAACTTGTGGAAGGCTACCCAAAACGTTTGACCCAGTTAAACAATTTAAAGGCAATGCTACCAAATACTAATTGAGTGCATGTAAACTTCTGACCCACTGGGAATGTGATGAAAGAAATGAAAGGTGAAATAAATCATTCTCTACTATTTTTCTGACATTTCACATTCTTAAAATAAAGTGGTGATCCTAACTGACCTAAGACAGGTAATTTTTACTAAGATTAAATGTCTGGAATTGTGAAAAACTGAGTTTAAATGTATTTGGCTAAGGTGTATGTAAACTTCCGACTTCAACTGTATATACGAAATAACAATGAGACAAGATTCTGGAACAGTCATGTTTGATGTGAAGCACATTTAAGTGACTAAAAAAGGTAATGAAGATGATTATACACTACTAATCTCTCTTGGACAGATGCACGTAACATAAAAGGTAGTAGCATTAACCGAGGATCTAACGCAATTATGCAAGATATTAGTTCTGCGTGTCCAAGATTAATACATTACAGTCAGTTGCCAATCAGACTAGCTCTTGCGAATCCAAGGGGCCATTCTGGCCTTGGGTTCCCACACCAAGCGTTGACAACGGTGCGACCAGTGTACGAAAGTCCTGACTCTCTGTCCACACATAAAAAATGTTGCTTGCGATACGGTTTTAAAACCTTTTGGAACATTACTTTCATATCAAAAATAAATATTTTTTGGGGTGACAAGGCATCACTCTTCTTGTTTATGGAAGAGAGAGATCACCTGTTCTAATTAGATATCTAGCGTCCCGAACATGGACGCCAGAAAAGTGTTGTAACTGAAAAATACTATTGGCTGCAACTGTGGTAAAACAGTGTACAGTAAGTGGATATTTTGCATTTGTGAAATTATTTTGATGTGATATGTAAGTAGCGGGCCTTATGTTTCTAGAACCGTGTCACGATTGAGAATCAAATCACGTTTAGATGGAGTATCCGGCTGTTTTGGCTGCCAGAGACAGTTTACCTCTCACTGAACCATCTCTTGTGGACAGATGCACAAACACATGGTAGTAAGTAGCATCTGACGAAAGACTGTGGGATGCTACGGCTAACGAGGAACTTGTTCTAGTATGCTTATTTTTCATTATTGATCATTTGGTCAAATCACGATTTCGCAGGTGCTCGCATCTTTCAAATTTCGGAAGGGGTGGGTACATTTCGCCCATAGACTTGTCCAAAACTTCTTGCGTTTCCCTTTAGAGGGGTGGAGACCTCCTAGTGTCCTTAGTGCATTTTATAACTACATATTCTCCCAGAATTTAATTGAGCATATGATGTGACTTTTTAATTGTGGGTGTCTGAGATTACCTCTGAACATAGGGGTTGAGTTCCTGCCAACTACATTACAGATACATGCCAAATTGTAGAACGCCTGGATAGGTATTTAACATATCAGCTAACCAAATCATATGCTACAGCAATCTGATGCCCGACTGCACAGTCAATGACGTGACACTAAACCATTGGTTGATGCAATGCAACGCCTGCCCTTCTAGTCGGCATGAACGCAACCAACAAAAGGACACAGAGTTTTTAAACCCAGAGGAGCAACATCGTGAGACTTCCATGAACGCTTGCAAACAGACCAAGCAGACCAGACCTGGCCGGGGTTTGAGAAGGCTGAGGTGAAAGAATTTCTGTAGTTGTTAATTTTCTCAAATTCTAAAGGCACAACCTAAATTCGAGCCAATGTCTTATGTATTTGAATATGTTATTACTCCAACCCCGTGAAAGTGACAAACTGACACGTTTTCATGTTCGTCAAATAACTTTATATCGAATGAGTGACTTTGATTTGACCGCCGCACATGCGCAGTTTTGGCGCGAGACGCCTGTTAAACCCGATGACATGTTTCTGGCACGAGTTTAGCTAGACAACGTCGCCAGATTGTCAGTATTCAATTAATTTTAAGGTCATATTTGCTACCAAAATTCTGATCTGAATTAATGTATGCACAGAACATTTTATATTGATAAAATAGACATGATTGTTAAAGGCATCAAATTGATGTAATACATTTTCAAAACACAAAGCCCATTGGTCAAAACTGCATAAGAGTTCATTTTTGGCCTCTGTGATTGGTGCATTGACACACACCCTCGATAAACCTCATGTCCCAGTACAGTCACCAGTCAGCCACAGATGAAAGGGGAAACCTTATAATAAGTCATCTTTGGTACGTAGCCTACAGTCCCACCCAAGCATAGAGAAACAAACATGGCTGATACAGAGACAGCCGAGGAATCTTCTTCAGGAATTTTGCAAGAAATGTTCACGTCCCCGTTGAATTTGAGTCTGCTTGGCCTCTGCATATTTATTTTACTCAGAATCTTCTGCGGAGACAAGCCTGCAGATATGGGCGAGGTTGAGGAACCTCTGCCTAAACTCAAGAACAGAGATTTCACTTTAGCGGAGCTGCAACCGTACGATGGGCTTCAAAATCGAAGAATTCTCATGGCTGTCAATTCAAAGGTGTTTGATGTAACCACAGGAAAGAAATTATACGGGCCAGGTAAAAGAAGTTGTAGGCTATTTACATTTGTTATTTATGCTCAAAGGAATGGTTGGCGCAACAGTAGCCAAGTGGCTTGCTCAGTAAACTTAATACATACGTGTCTTACTTTGTGTCTATTGAGTATGTGTATAACTAGTACCACCATTGTAAAACGCCACACCCCCTTCTTCTTCATTAATCATTGCCCGCGATCGAATTTCACAACACGCGAGCTGTAGCCTCAAGAGACCGCTGGCGGGCGTAGTTCTTTCTGACGTCGTTATTCCGGGTAATCAGAAACGGAACAACAGAGCCCTCTGGCGGAGATGCGGCTACACACGCGGCAACTGGAGTGTTCAAGAGTTGGCATGTTGTAACCTCTCACGGAGTTGATTAATCATGCCCTACGCTATTACGCAAGCCCTCCTGAGGAACACCCTCACTGAAAATATGTAGAAGTTGCATATATTCTCAGTCTGTATAATAGGGTAAACTATTTATCTTATTGATGTTCCTCGCTTTTGAGGTGTGCCTCAGTTCTCTTCATGTCAATTCAGAACAAATAGCTTGAGGTTTAATGTTCAATTCAGCCAGACCAGATAGTTGCACAAAGTAAGGCTTGTTAAGGCCTATTGAAGAGCAATAATAGGCCTACTGGCTGACTCTCATTCCAAGAATTCAGGCTATCTTATCTTTCAGTCTCAACATCGAGAATAGAGGGCTTGTTGTTGGGCTATCTTTGAAACCATCTGATCTTAGAATAGAGTAAGGTATGTCTGTTGGAGGGTGGAAGTTTAACTTTATTTTCACCAAATTTAAGAAACAGTGCATACTTGTTTCATTAAAGGGGCAATTTGTAATTGCTACCTCCATTTTTGGACTTTTAAATGCATTATATTAATCCATTGATTGAGATACAAGTTTGGTTCTTGAAGAATATAACTGATAAATGCCTCATGTGCTTAGTTGTACCCATCAGAACCCCAAATAGAAGCTTGTTTTACTTTGTCTACAAACATTGGAGTAAGTAAACATGGTTAAAACAGTTTTATATAGTTTTAATATCATGGATGGTCAGTATTTGCATCCATAGCTCTGTCAATGAATTTGAGTGTGGTTACATTTCTCCAGCCTCATCCTTCTAATTTTGACCAAAACGGGCTGGGCGGGCTTATGCTTTTGTTTTCAATGGCTGATTGTTGCTTTAAATGGTAGTCATCAGCAAATGTATATACCTTGACAAATAGTTTGTCTATTCACAATCACATTTTAAATGAATCTCTTCCTCTGTGTGTGTTGTTCTCCAGTGGGTCCATATGGATTGTTGGCTGGTAAAGATGCCTCCAGGGGCCTGGCCACTTTCTGTCTGGAGAAGGAGGCCCTGAAAGACACCCACGATGACCTCTCGGACCTCAATGCCATGCAACAGGAGAGCCTCAACGAATGGGAGACCCAGTTCTCCCGTGAGTTAAAACGACGAGTTGGTAGAAGTTGGTACAAAACACTTTAGATACTGTATTTTCAACTTCTACCTCAAGCGAAATGGACCTCTTGCGGTCAACATCACATGCACACACTCCACTCAACAGAATGTAGTGCAAACTGTTGAGGCACCTCGTGGGGGTCCAGTCTGTTTCTGCTTCAGCCAACACCTCTTTGTTCTGTTGTTTTACTTGACTACGATAGAAGAGTTAGCTGTTTACATCGTAAACACTCCTTCGCATCAAATGAACACTTTCAATCAATTACATTGAGTAGTGCTGTGAATTGAAACCCAGACATGGGAGGCAGTCTTTGTAGGCTAAGGCTAGTGATTACAATGTCCTAGAGCTCAGCTGTGGTGTCGTGTGTAGCGAATGTCTCAGGAACTCAATGCTCTTTTCTACTTCTTCCTGCCTTTTACAGAAAAGTATGACTATGTTGGCAAACTTCTGAAACCTGGAGAGGAACCCTCTGAGTACACTGATGATGAGGAGGTCAAGGACAAAAATAAGGACTAGAACTCACAAGTGCACACAGGAAATTCAGATGCTTTAATTATTTTGGATAATGTGATGCATATTGGCTTGTGCTGCGGCCATTGAGCGAAATGCTTTCTCCTGGATGGCTTTTGCATTATATCATTGTCACGGACCATCACCTCTTATGCTATGTTCATATGCCACAGACCTTAAAGCCGCAATCAGCATTTGAAACATTAACAAAGCATTATCAAGCCATTGTTTAGGTAAAAAAAACTGGATGCAGCGACTGACCATCCATGATATAAAATGATAGTTTTAACTATGTTTTTAGGCTAAATAGGGTTTGTTTACATTTACTTTGTTTACACACATTGGAGTAAAACAAGCTTATATGTTGGGTTTTAATGGGGTACGACATTTTAACTATTGAACTAAACTCGTGAGGCATTTATAAGTTATATTCGTCAAAAATCAAGGGGTTAATATCATTCAATTATAAGTCCAAAAGTGGATGTAGCAACTGCAGATTGCCGCTTTAATTTACCAAAATGCACCAGGTTTTTATGTTCAGGTTACAATAACTTTTGAATACCATAGTGTCTTTGTAAAAGCAGTATACAGGTAGTATACACCTTTCTTGTATTTCTCTACATGTTTATTTTTTGTATATGGTGATGTTTTGTATGTGATCTTGCCGGATTGTTTCTATATTTTATTGTTCATTTAAAAAACAAACATCTTGGGCTACCTATCAAACAATCTTTTGTGTATAAAACCAGTAGATGACTGTAATACCACGGAGGGGAACCACCAGGCCACCTAATGATGGCTGCCGGTGTGGCCATGATGGGGGGGGTAAGATGGTGGACTGGAAAAAAATGAGAAAATTGGAACATGTTTTGAGTGAATATGGAGTGGTGGATCACACAGAGCTTTTGGAAGCGCTACAGAAGCAAATTGAACGTGACCAGAGTGGAGATGAATTAACTGTGGTAGCAGGTGCGGTGAAGACCGCAGAGTTTGAGCCTCATCATGATGATAAAGATGATTCTAGCCCAGTGGGAATGAGATTTTTGGAGAGAATGGATCCTTGCCTTCTGGCAGATCCATATGTGGTGTCAGGTTGGGTGGAGAAGAGATTTGGGAATGTTAGGTCGGTGAAGGTGACTCGAAGTGGAATCGTTTTTATTTTTTGCGTTTCTGTCATCCAGAGGGAGTATGCACTCCGCATCACACGACTGAGGACAAGAACTGTGACTTGCTTTCCTCTCTGGAGCAGGGCGCTGCTGAAAGGAGTGATAACTGGAGTGCCGTTAAGTGTTGAGGAGGATCAAATGAAGTTAAAGATTCTCAGTGTCTGTGACGCCCGCCGTTTGGTGTGACGCAGACCCGGTGGAGAGTGGTGAAACTGAGAAGACACTGTCTGCACTACTGAGTTTTTATGCAGAGTTTTTACCAAATAAAGTCAAGTAATGATGTCCGTTGAGAACTTTTGTCCCAAACCCATTACAGTGTTTTAAGTGTCAAGCTTGTGGTCAGGTTGTAGGAGGGAGATTCCTAGATGTGAGAAGTGTGCAGGAGGACATGAGACAGGAATGTGTAATTTCTGTGGAAAAAGTTGTGTATAAACTGTAGGGGTAACCATGGTGCTGGAGATCAGAGGTGTCTGGTGAGAGAAAGGCAGGTTGAGGTTGCCAGGATCAGAGTAGTGCAGAAGGTGTCATATGCTGAGGCAGTGAAGAGAGTAGTAGAGGAAGATGGGTCCAAGGTGAGTAGGCCAATGGAAAGTGATAGGAATAACGTGCTTCTGTAAGGTTGTTTTTTTAGCGTTCATTGCCATTGCTGTCAACTTTACCATAGGAATGGATCATAGATCACAGAGGATAGATGTGGTGGCAGCTGCAGAGATGTACTTGGGTGTACGAGATTTTACTGAAGAAGAGTTACAAGGTGTTTTGAACGATAGTGTCCTGTCCTTCCAGGCTGCTGGCCCTGTGTTGGATCAGCCAAAGTAGTGGAATAGCGGTGTAGGGTTAGTTGGTAGGACAATTTTTTTTCACAAAGTGTAATGAATTCATACTACAGAATAGTAGGCTGATGCACAGCCAATACAATAGGTGGCTGCATGCATCTATAACATTTGTTTGCGGACCACCATAATACCAAAGAAGAAGAAGGCAGAGGTCGGATGGCGCGTTGAGGAAAGTTTATGGGAATTAGTGTAAAACTGTAGCATTGAAGAATGGCGCAAAACGGGTTAAAGTTGTTAATGAAGATAGGACTCGGTTTGATAATGCCTCGTTCTTGTTGGAGTCATTTTTCATAGATATGTGATTTTGGGAGATCCATTTGCAGTCAAGGAGAGGGTGGAGGGTGTACTGGGAAAGGTGGAGCCAATCAAAGTGACCAGGAGTGTTATGGTGTTGATGTATTGTATATCACAAGAACAAAAATAAACTGTTTCTCTGGGAGTTATCAGAGTATGATGTAGAAAGCTTTGATTTTCTGAACAGGGCACCGGTAAAAGGTGTCATCTCTGGCGTCGTGGTGGAAATTATGGCTGGAAATCTAAAGCATCACGTTCCACGTACCAGGAGTAGTGGATGCAAGTCCATTGAACCTTATGGTGAATGGACAGACACGTTGCCGACCTGTAATTTTTGCCTGTTTTGCATGTTATTTTGGCATTAATACGTGTCACATATAATTTTGCAAACAATGTAAAATACATATATTGAGTTAATAAAGCCGCATACAAGCATCGTCTCTTTTTTTGCTTTCTTAAGGCAGCTCCAAAATACAGGTGTTTCAGCCTAGCTCAGTGCTTTCTGTGGTGGAGGGGCAGCCAGCGGAAAATACAGAGTGTAGGGGTTGGTAATCTTCTCTAGTTGCGCCGTGATTGGCTTAGTGTTCTGTCAGTCATGGGGACACTATGTCACCGCAACATCTACAGGGAGAGCTAGAAAGTTCAAGCTTGGGTGCAGCCATATAAACTCAGCAAAAAAGAAACGTCCCTTTTTCAGGACCCTGTCTTTCAAAGATAATTCGTAAAAATCCAAATAACTAAACAGATCTTCATTGTAAAGGGTTTAAACACTGTTTCCCATGCTTGTTCAATGAACCATAAACAATTAATGAACATGCACCTGTGGAACGGTTGTTAAGACACTAACAGCTTACAGATGGTAGGCAATTAAGGTCACAGTTATGAACATTTAGGACACTAAAGAGGCCTTTCTACTGACTCTGAAAAACACCAAAAGAAAGATGCCCAGGGTCCCTGCTCATCTAACGTGCCTTAGGCATGCTGCAAGGAGGCATGAGGACTGCAGATGTGGCCAGGGCAATAAATTGCAATGTCCATACTGTGAGACGCCTAAGACAGTGCTACAGGGAGACAGGATGGACAGCTGATCGTCCTCGCAGTGGCAGACCACGCGTAACAACACCTGCACAGGATCGCTACATCCAAACATCTCACCTGCGGGACAGGTACAGGATGGCAACAACAACTGCCCAAGTTACAACAGGAACGCACAATCCTTTCATCAGTGCTCAGACTGAGGCTGGACTGAGGGCTTGTAGACCTGTTGTAAGGCAGGTCCTCACCAGACATCACCGACAACAACGTCGCCTATGGGCACAAACTCACCATCGCTGGACCAGACAGGACTGACAAAAAGTGCTCTTCACTGACGAGTCGCGGTTTTGTCTCACCAGAGGTGATAGTCGGATTCACGTTTATCGTCGATGGAATGAGCGTTACACTGAGGCCTGTACTTTGTAGCGGGATCGATTTGGAGGTGGAGGGTCCGTCATGGTCTGGGGCGGTGTGTTACAGCATCATCGGACTGAGCTTGTTGTCATTGCAGGCAATCTCAACTCTGTGCGTTACAGGGAAGACATCCTCCTCCCTCATGTGGTACACTTCCTGCAGGCTCATCCTGACATGACCCTCCAGCATGACAATGCCAAGAGCCATACCGCTCGTTCTGTGCGTGATTTTCTGCAAGACAGGAATGTCAGTGTTCTGCCATGGCCAGCAAAGAGCCCAGATCTCAATCCCAATCAGCACGTCTTGGACCTGTTGGATCGGAGGGTGAAGGCTAGGGCCGGGAACTTGCAGGTGCCTTGGTGGAAGAGTGGGGTAACATCTTACAGCAAGAACTGGCAAATCTAGTGCAGTCCATGAGGAGGAGATGCACTGCAGTACTTAATGCAGTTGGTGGCCACACCAGATACTAACTGTTACTTGTTTATTTACATTAAAAGTGCCCATCCAAGAAGGCTCAAGGTCACTGGCCACAGATAAAATTACTTCAAATCACATTATATCTACCGTAGCTTTGTTTGGACTGATCATGTCAACATTATACTTTCAAAATCTTAGCTAGCAAGCTAGACAAGCAGTCATCATCATTAATCACGTTGACAATCTACTAGCAAATCCTTTTTAATCCTTGTCATATGAAGAGAAAGGATAGACCAAAAGTATCGGTGCTCATAGGCCATTGGATCTAAACATTACACAACATATTGGAAATCGCAAATTCAACAATGAGTGGTTTGAAAGGAATCAGTAGCTAACGGCAAGTGTTGCAAAGCAATCACTATTTTGCTTCCCCTGTTATTCGGTGGAGAGGGTGTGTGGTCCAAGTCTGGGTTTAAGGGTCTCTTTTCCAAGCTTAAAAGGATAAACATTCACACTCAACACTGTGGGCCAGAAAAGGTTGAATACATCGGCCATGTGTAACCGATGTGAAATGGCTAGTAGTTAGCGGTGGTGCGTGCTAATAGCATTTCAATCAGTGACGTCACTCGCTCTGAGACCTGAAGTAGGGTTTCCCCTTGCGTTGCAAGGGCCGCGGCTTTTGTGGCGCGATGGGTAACGATGCTTCGTGGGGTGTCAGTTGTTGATGTGTGCAAGGGTCCCTGGTTCGAGCCCGGGTTGGGGCGAAGAGAGGGACGGAACCTGCACTGTTACACATGCTGTCAATCCAGCATGACATCTGCCGTGTTCAAAACAACTGGAAACTCAGAACTGGGAAATCTCAGACTTCAGTGAGTTCAAGACAACTGGGAACTCATTAAAAAACTAGCTCTGACTGGGAAAATACATTTTCAACGGTCATCCAACTCAGATTTCCAAGTCGGGAACACGGGCCTCTTTCTAGACCTGAAGATCACTGACGTCATGATTTGACCTTGTTTTTTCAGAGTTCACAGTTGTCTTGAAAGCACCATAAATCCAGAAAATGCCAAACTTTGATGACAAAGTTTCATGACAACATTTTCCCATAAGAAGGAACGCTGCGCCACCTTCCTGTTCAACTGAGCACAGCACAAAGGTGAGTCCAAAAATGTCTTGTATGCTGCTGCATAAATGATGTAATGTGCAAGGGAGATATGTATATTGTAGCTAAGAAAGTAATACTAAGTGTATGTGTAACAGGGTTGGTTATGTTTCCACTTGCCTCTAAAGAAATTTGTATTTAATGTTCAAGCATTCTTATTGGTTGGTTCAACTCTGATAACAATACGACGTGTTGTGATTGGCCACGCTTGCAGCTACGGGGAGATCACGAACGTCAGGTCTTCCCAGTATGAAAATGTGATGCAAGGGGTAGGTCACGTTCTGAATACTGTTTTATATTTTATATTTTACAATGTGTACAAGTTCGCTGTACATTACTAATGTGTGGGTATATGGTACCTGTTAGGGATTGAGGGGCTTTCTGGGATGTGCTTTGGCATATGATTGCTGTAAATAAGTGTGTTAGCTAGCATACACCGATGTAATGGTTACATAAGCCCACTGCTAACACAGTTGTCTTCATGCTACAGATTTTGCCATCAACAGCCATCAATATCGTTAAGCCCTGCACAACTAACGTGCTGTTTCCCATTTAACAACAGGTATTTACACATGTTATATTTTGTATTGTATTTTTGTATTCTGTTCGCCCAGTATGAAAATGTGATGCAAGGGATTTTGCCATCGACAGCCATCAATATCGTTAAGCCCTGCACAACTAACATGCTGTTTCCCATTTAACAACAGAAATAAATTATGTTCAACTGGGACAACTGGCTGATGTGATTTATTAGGAGAAAACACAACGCAAGGAGAGTACGATACACATCTGTTACATATGTTGTGTAGTAAGCTTTTAGTAGTCCATGTGCCTCACCCTAATAATTTGGTTCCTTTCCCCCTCATAACTTAGCCTACTGTTCTGACTTGGTGGTGCACATGTAGCCTATAGCCTTTTTTAGAGAAATGTCATCATTAAATATTGGAAGAGCTTTCATTGTCTGCTTATCTGCCCCCTTTATTTATCCTACGGTTCTGACTTGGTGTACAGGGAGAATACTGTAAGAACGGCTCATGTTCTGAATTACGTCGCTGTACATTTCAAAAGTGCTGAACAAATAGTTATATTGACTACATCCATCTTAGCTCGCTCATTAATGTCTTATTCAAAATTACGGATTGCCTCTTATCTGCTCATCGTTCCCTTATGCCATAGTTTGTACATCTCAATTGTCAGTAGAAACCAAATTTGTTTAAGCAAGTCAGCCATATTAGCTATGTTTTTAAAAAAAATGTAAAGGCAGTAAATGAGGCTTAATAAACTGTTTCGCTGTCAAACCAGGGGCACCGCTGATAGCCAGGTGTAGCGGTGGTAAGGATTCACTCCATAGTGCTGAGAAGAAAGCTCTGCTGTTGGGACAGCTTTATGTAGGCACCGTTTGTCACCGTTATAGTGCAATTAATATATTCTTTAGTGTTGTGTTGTAGCTTTGCTGGCATGCATCCCCCAAAATCTTTTGGGAGTTTGCCCCACCAAGATTTACATGCTAAAATCACCACTGGGAAGGAAAGATGAAAACCTATTGCTAATTTATGAAGATTCTCTTCCTAAACATGTAAAGCTGGGGTAAATGAGATACGTGGTAAGAGCTTATGTGAACAGACCATTGCAGTCTCTTAAATGTAAAAAGTGGCAACGTGGCAAGTGTGTGCATATGGAATAAATATGTTGTGGATACACGTGCTGCAATTGTGGTGGGAACCACGTTCCCGAGTTCCAGGAGTGCCCTGTAAGGGTGAAGGTAGTCGAAGTAGCAAGAATCCAGGCTGTCCACCAGGTCTCCTATGCATAGGCAGTGTAAATTGTGGAAGCAAGTGCAAACAGTGGTGTAAAGTATTTAAGTAAAAATACTTTAAAATACTGCTTAAGTAGTTTTTTTGGGTGTCTGTACTTTACTATTTATATTTTTGACAACTTTTAGTTTTAGTCCACTACATTCCTAAAGAAAATAATGTACTTTTTACTCCATACATTTTCCCTGACACCCAAAAGTACTCCCAAATGCTTAGTTGAACAGGGTAATTGGCCAATTCACACACTTATCGAGAGAACATCCCTACTGCTTCTGATCTGCTGGACTCACTAAATACAAATGTTTCGTTTGTAAATTATGTCTGAGTGTTGGAGTGTGCCCTGGCTATTTGTAAAATAAAAAAAATAAAAAATTATTTATACTTTTGATACTGAAGTATATTTCAAACCAAATACTTTTAGACAGTTACTCAAGTAGGATTTTACTGGGTAATTTTCACTTTTACTTGAGTCATTTTCTATAAAGGTATCTTTACTTTTACTCAATTATGACAATTGGGTACTTTTCAACCACTGCGTGCAAATGTTTTTTTCTTTTTTTTCTGTTTTTCTGCCTTAAAGTTCCTCCGTTTTCACCCCACATGGAAGGTGGCGGCATGCACTTATAACGTATGTTTGCGGACTGCCATAATACAGAAGAAGAAGAAGACGACGAAGAAGAAGACGAAGAAGACGAAGAAGAAATAAATAAAAAAAAAAATAAAAAAAACGCCACCACAGTAGAACATATTTGCCACCACCAGTGGCTGCAGAACCTAGCCGGTACCAAATAAAGATTTGAATCCGGAACATATTGTACAGTACTTGTTGTAGTGGGGATCTATTTGACGCCTTTAAGTGTTTCCGGAAATAACACATGCAAGGGTAATCTTTACATAACGTTTGTCATTAAAATACTACACATCTTGGAGGTAAGATAATATATTTTTATTGGTGCTATTTGTACACGATTTGTATGACTGTCATCTGGACCATGCCACCAAATGGTTTAACAAACTAAATAGACAAGGCGACTGGCTAGCATAGCTAACTTTTCTGTGGTCCATCGCGCGATAGTAATACGAGTTGTCTCTGCGCTCTTGTACGTTAAATTGTAAATGATTTGCTTTAATATACTTTAGAAACTCGTCAAGATAAAGATGTTACTACTGTGCTGGAGAAAAACTAAATGTAGCTCTTGTTGACGTTCAATATCCAACGCGTGCGCATGGACCAGAGCTAAAAAAAAAAGCTAGCTAGGCTAACGTCTGGCGAGTTGTTGACATTGTAAATACCTGTTAGCTAACGTTAAGTAACAGTGATATAAAGTTATTGTTCGCTAGCATTATTGCTCTTCAATGCCTCTAATATTTTATGCTGTTTACCGCTCGTTTTACAGTGACAACATACCTGCACTCAAGCATGAATGTGAGCCAGGGGACAGTGGGAAGCGACCCGTTGATTCTGGCTACCGCTGGACATGACCACACAGTGCGGTTCTGGCAGGCCCACAGCGGCATCTGCACCAGGACTGTCCAGCACCGACTCTGTATCCTTACCTTCACTTGCTTCACACGAATTCATCAAGACCTTTCTTGCAGATTTACCTTCATTTCGTTTCTAGACCCACAGTTGTTGTTTGTTGTAACAACTTAGAAAGTGTTCCAAGTCTCCAATTCCTTCATTGGAGATATTTTTGTGAACATCCCAGTGAGCACAATACTTTTAAAATATGTATTTTGCTCATAGGGATGTTGTTTCACAATGACTATAGCTAGCTACCTTTTAATATGGATGTTGTTTCACAATGACTATAGCTAGCTACCTTTTAATATGCATGTTGTTGCACAATGATTATAGCTAGAAACCTTTAATTATATTCTTAACCAGTACTTTCAGCAAGTGAACTCCCTCGAAGTTACTCCCGACAGAAGTATGATTGCAGCTGCAGGTTTGTTCAGAAATAAAATATGCAAAACCATACATATAATTATCATAATTAACGTGGGCTTGACTGTGGGTCTTTTCTTCTGTTCCAAAGGTTATCAACACATCCGTATGTGTGATCTAAACTCCAATAACCCAACCCTGGTCATAAACTATGACGGAGTCAGTGGGCTTCCATGAGGACGGTCGCTGGATGTACACAGGAGGAGAGGACTGCATGGCTCGCATCTGGGACCTGAGGTACTGTTGATAATACTGCCTGCCTGCCAGCCAGCCAGCCAGCCATGTAATGGCATTCTCACCAAGCTGAACATTTCTCTGGTCCAAGGTCAAGGAACCTGCAATGCCAGAGGATCTTTCAGGTCAATGCTCCCATCAACTGTGTGTGTCAGTGGCTGCTGTCCAAACACTTAAAAGACACACCCTATCCTGTCACTCGTTCAACCTGCAATGATTGGGTTTTCAGCCACCGGTGGCTTGTGGGTGCTTTATATGCGCTACATTCAATTATGAGTGCATATCTGCTTATATTAAATATATAATTAGTAATATATGCCTACTGTATGATAGCTAGCAAATTAATTAGCTAACTAACGTTAGCCTGGGTGTGTCTTTTAGACTGCAACCAGTGTCTCAAAAGTGATTTGATATATGCCACCACTAGAGGGAGCACTGATACTGGACTGTCAGCGTTGTACTGTTAACTGTTGATAAACACCTAGGCTAATCCTAACTTTCTTTAAACTCTGTCTATTGTATCTAATTGATTCTCAATCGGGCTTGTGCATTTTCCAGGCTGACTTGATCGTGAGGGACCAGAGCGGTGTGATCCATATCTGGGATCTGAAGACCGATCACAATGAGCAGCTTATTCCTGAACCAGAAGTGTCCATCAACTCAGTCCACATCGACCCTGACGCCACCGACATGGCAGCAGTCAATAGCTCGGTCAGTATGCTTAACAAGTGAATTATGTTATACTGGACTGTACACTCTAATACATAATATACACTGAACAAAAATGTATATGCAAGGTGTTGGTTTCATGAGCTGAAATAAAAGATCCCAGAAATGTTCCATATGCACAAAAAGCTTATTTCTCTTAAATGTTGTGCTCAATTTTGTTTACATCCCTGTTGTGGCATATCAAGAAGGTGATTAAACAGCATGATCATTACACAGGTGCACCTTGTGCTGGGGGGGACAAAAAGCCACTCTAAAATGTGCAGTTTTGTCAGACAACACAATGCTACAAATGTCTCCAAGTTGAGGGAGCATGCAATTGGCAATCTGACTGCAGGAATATCCACCAGAGCTGTTGCCAGAGAATTTAATATTCATTCCTCTACCATAAGCCGCCTCCAACATCGTTGTAGAGAATTTGGCAGTACATCCAACCAGCCTCACAACCGCAGACCACGTGTAACCACACCAGCCCAGGACTTCCACATCTGGCTTCTTCACCTGCGGGATCATCTGAGACCAGCCACCCAGACAGCTGATGAAACTGTGGGTTTGCACAAACCGTCTCATCTGCATGCTCGTCGTCCTTACCAGTGTCTTGACCTGACTGCAGTTTAGCGTCGTAACCAACTTCAGTGGGAAAATGCTCACCTTCGATGGCCACTGGCATGCTGGAGAAGTGTGCTCTTCATGGATGAATCCCGGTTTCAACAGTATCGGGCAGATGGCAGACAGCGTGTATGGCGTTGTGTGGGAAAGCGGTTTGCTGATGTCAACGTTGTGAAAAGTGCCCCATGTTGGCAGTGGGGTTATAGTATGGGCAGGCATAAACTACGGACAAGAACACAATTGCATTTTATCACAGGCAATTTAAATTCAGAGATACCGTGATGAGATCCTGAGGCCCATATTCATGATATTCATCCGCCTCCATCACCTCATGTTTCAGCATGATAATGCACGGCCCCATGTTGCAAGGATCTGTACACAATTCCTGGAAGCTGAAAATATCCCAGTTCTTCCATGGCCTGCATACTCACCAGACATGTCACCCATTGAGCATGTTTGGGATTCTCTGGATCGACATGTACGACAGCGTGTTCCAGTTCCCACCAATATCCAGCAACTTCGCACAGCCATTGAAGAGGAGTGGAACAACATTCCACAGGCCACAATCAACAGCCTGGTCAACTCTATGTGAAGGAGATGTGTCACACTGCATGAGGCAAATGGTCACACCAGATACTGACTGGTTTTCTGATCCACGCCCCTACTTTTTTTCTAAAGGTATCTGACCAACCGATGCATGTCTATATTCCCAATCATGTGAAATCCATAGATTAGGGCCTAATTCATTTATTTCAATTGACTGATTTCCTTATATGAACTATAAGTCAGTAAAATCTTTGAAATTGTTGCATGTTTCTATTTTTGTTCAGTGTAGTAATTGTGATCTCCCTCCACCTCACAGGGAAACTGTTACGTGTGGAACCTGGCAGGAGGGATAGGTGACACAGCTCATCCCCAAAAACAAGATTCCCGTTAATAAGCGCTACTCCGTCCGCTGCAAATTCAGCCCTGATTCTACAACACAGTACAACACACATATCTTTTAAGGAATGTGTGCCTAATGCAACCTATACTAATCTGTAGTAGTCAGATTTGATTGCATGTCTTGTATAGTAATTATTATTATTATTATTTTTTTTTTATGTGACTAAACTGTGTTTTTCCCAACAGGCTGCTGGCGATCTGCTCGGCAGACCAGACGTGTAAGATCTGGAGGATGTCTAACTAATCTCTGATGACAGAGTTGAGCATGGAGTAACAACCCTGGCGAGACGTCTCGAGGCTGGATGTGGGACTGCCTTCTCTGGAGACTCACAGTACATTGTGACAGGTCAGTGCTAAGTTGTATTATGGTAATACTACGATCATTACTAAATTAGTTGTGTATTGACACTTTATCTAGCTCTGTTCCTGGAAAGCTACCATCCTGGAGGTGTTCACTCCAACCCTAATCTGATTCTAATTATTAGCTAGTTGATAAACTTAATCAGATTAGTTACAGTTGGGGTTTGAGTGAAAACGTACAGGAGGGTAGCTCTCTGGGGACAGGGTTGAAGTGAAAACGTACGTGGGGGGGTAGCCCTCTAGGGACAGGGTTGAAGTGAAAACGTAAATGGGGGTAGCCCTCTAGGGACAGGGTTTGAGTGAAAACGTACGTGGGGGGGTAGCCCTCTAGGGACAGGGTTGAAGTGAAAACGTAAATGGGGGTAGCCCTCTAGGGACAGGGTTTGAGTGAAAACGTAAATGGGGGGGTAGCCCTCTAGGGACAGGGTTTGAGTGAAAACGTAAATGGGGGGGTAGCCCTCTAGGGACAGGGTTGAAGTGAAAACGTAAATGGGGGGGTAGCCCTCTAGGGACAGGGTTGAAGTGAAAACGTAAATGGGGGTAGCCCTCTAGGGACAGGGTTTGAGTGAAAACGTAAATGGGGGGGTAGCCCTCTAGGGACAGGGTTTGAGTGAAAACGTAAATGGGGGGGTAGCCCTCTAGGGACAGGGTTGAAGTGAAAACGTAAATGGGGGGGTAGCCCTCTAGGGACAGGGTTGAAGTGAAAACGTAAATGGGGGGGTAGCCCTCTAGGGACAGGGTTTGAGTGAAAACGTACGTGGGGGTAGCTCTCTAGGGACAGGGTTGGAGAGACCTGATCTAGAGTAAATGATCGTTTTTGCGGTTGGAAAGTGACTGACTTCCATCCTAGTGTGGCTAGATTGATTTAACTGACTTTGGGCAGTTCTGACGTACCGATCCAATAAATGTGTGATGTATGCGTTACAGCCTCTTCTGACAAGCTGGCACGGCTGTGGTGTGTGGAGACTGGGGAGATTAAGAGAGAGTACAGCGGCCATCAGAAGGCTGTGGTGTGTGGAGACTGGGGAGATTAAGAGAGAGTACAGCGGCCATCAGAAGGCTGTGGTGTGTGGAGACTGGGGAGATTAAGAGGGAGTACAGCGGCCATCAGAAGGCTGTGGTGTGTGGAGACTGGGGAGATTAAGAGAGAGTACAGCGGCCATCAGAAGGCTGTGGTGTGTGGAGACTGGGGAGATTAAGAGAGAGTACAGCGGCCATCAGAAGGCTGTGGTGTGTGGAGACTGGGGAGATTAAGAGGGAGTACAGCGGCCATCAGAAGGCTGTGGTGTGTCTGGGCTGATGAGAAGGAGCTACTCTACAGCGAAGCTCTGTGACTGTAGATAAATATCCACACAGCTGTTTGTCTCACAGCGAAGCTCTGTGACTGTAGATAAATATCCACACAGCTGTTTGTCTCACAGCGAATCTCTGTGACTGTAGATAAATATTCACACAGCTGTTTGTCTCACAGCGAAGCTCTGTGACTGTAGATAAATATCCACACAGCTGTTTGTCTCACAGCGAAGCTCTGTGACTGTAGATAAATATCCGCCTGTCTGTGTCTGTCTCACAGCTTCTGCTTGTACAAAGGTTTTTGATTATTTAGGAGGGGAGAGGCTGTTTTTATATTTCTCAAAGGGACTACATTCAAACAGCCTGGGTATACAGGGAGAGAGTGTCATGGACTTGTTTGTCTTATAGCTTGGGCAAGGAGTTTCATGGTGGGCCACAGCTAGATGAATGTATTTAAATTCTCTAACTTAATCACAGGTGAAAGGTCTCAAAGTTAAGTCTAAAAAAATCTGATGGATATCTGGAAAGAGGACTGCATCCCACCAGTGACTGTTCAGGATATGAGAGGGCTGCATCCCACCAGTGACTGTTCAGGATATAAGAGGGCTGCATCCCACCAGTGACTGTTCAGGATATGAGAGGGCTGCATCCCTCCAGTGACTGTTCAGGATATGAGAGGGCTGCATCCCTCCAGTGACTGTTCAGGATATGAGAGGGCTGCATCCCACCAGTGACTGTTCAGGATATGAGAGGGCTGCATCCCACCAGTGACTGTTCAGGATATGAGAGGGCTGCATCCCACCAGTGACTGTTCAGGATATGAGAGGGCTGCATCCCTCCAGTGACTGTTCAGGATATGAGAGGGCTGCATCCCTCCAGTGACTGACTGTTCAGGATATGAGAGGGCTGCATCCCACCAGTGACTGACTGTTCAGGATATGAGAGGGCTGCATCCCACCAGTGACTGACTGTTCAGGATTTGAGAGGGCTGCATCCCACCAGTGACTGTTCAGGATATGAGAGGGCTGCATCCCACCAGTGACTGACTGTTCAGGATATGAGAGGGCTGCATCCCACCAGTGACTGACTGTTCAGGATATGAGAGGGCTGCATCCCACCAGTGACTGACTGTTCAGGATATAAGAGTGCTGTATCCCATGTGTGATTGTACAGGATATAAGAGGGCTGTATCCCATGTGTGATTGTACAGGATCTGATGAGTTCCAGTAACAAGACTAACTGGTGTGCAACATTTACTCTGTGGTGCTTTTGTCTTGTTTTTTTTAGTGTGAAGTGTTAGTATCTTTCCATTTTCTTTCTTTTTAGTACCCTAAAAAAGAGAATCTATACACAACTGTGGTTTATTGAAGGGATCAAGTCATTTTAAGACATTCCAGCAAACAGGAATGGTTACACACAACTCATCTGTTGTGGGTTACGGTACAGGAAGTAACAAGCACAAAAAAAGGACAAGTCTGCCACAAGGGAACATATTAAGGAAAGGTGATGAGGATAGTCTGCAGATAAACTTCACAGCTTGTTACTGTCGCTTATCTCTCCGAAGGGAAAGGACTGGAGCGGAGGCATAGGAGGGACTAAGGTGGCAGGGGCTGCAGTACTGAGAGTTAAACCGGCTCCTGTTCCCTGGTTGTATTCAGTGTTTTTTGGAGCCGGCGACACTCCGGTTTCTTAGCAGGGATGAGAAGTAGCACTTTGTTTCCCAGATCAGAGCTGGTATGTGCTGCCTGAGACTGGATGATGGCAGGTCACTCTGGCAGGTAGTAGAAGCAGACAGACACACAGATGTTACTAGGGAAGCAGATGTCTATGCAGAAGTAGACTAGACACTGTTTACCTGGACCTTCACAGAGCAAGAGAGAGAAGGTCTGTTACTGAACAAGCAGTTTGGTAGTAAAGACCAACAAAACCCCAAAGTATGCAAGTCATAACTACTGCCTGCTAATGGAACCCTATCTCCATTGAGATTTACTCACTTGGTGATTCAGAGTAGCAAATTCATCCTCTCAAATAGTTGTCTCAGTGCTCTCTGCTATAGAGAGTTAAATACTGTATTGGTCATCTACCTGCTGTAGTTAGGTAGCAGTGAGTTTAGCCTGAAGGTGGTTGTTCTTATTTACTGCTATGACTTTGTAAAGGTCACACAGCACTGTTTTTCAGGATTATGTTTCTCACGCTGTTCTGGAAACATCTGCCAGCACACAGACAGGGAGCAAGGAGCTGCTCTATTCTGGAAACATCTGCCAGCACACAGATAGGGAGCAAGGAGCTGCTCTATTCTGGAAACATCTGCCAGCACACAGACAGGGAGCAAGGAGCTGCTCTATTCTGGAAACATCTGCCAGCACACAGACAGGGAGCAAGGAGCTGCTCTATTCTGGAAACATCTGCCAGCACACAGACAGGGAGACAGGAACTTGTTTAACAAAAAAAGGGTATTTGCTTTGTATGACTATTGACTTCTCAGAATTGAATATAACGTTTGACACGCTTTAAAATAAACTTTTTCACAGTTTCATCTTTAATGCTTATGTCATTGTAAATGCCAAGGCAAGTGAATGTGTATTTAGCATGTAGCTAATGATGTGAAGAAGGGTAGTCCCACTCCTTGGTCTCACCGTTTTGTCTCCTGGTCCAGTGGATGGAGCTGTGTTGACACAGGGCCTGTAGAGGCTCCTCCAGGGTGGACACGTCCACCTGACTGCCCCCCATCACCCCCAGAAACTCTGTCTGTCTCTGGGTCTCATTCCCCAACAACACCGACTGGCTCTCCTGGCAGGAGATGATCACATTTGTAATGTTGGAGCACATTATTTCAGGATTATTAGGAAGGATGAGAATAATCAACATGTACACCAGAGGAGTTATGATTGTACTCAGTGGTTTTTCAAACAACAAATAAAAATGGTGTAAATTAATATTACATATAACGACAGAATGGTTCAAAATAGCTGTTGCAGACAAACTCAAGTTGTAATTATAGTGCAGTATCTTTATTAGATCACTTCAGTGGTCTGCCAGGTTATTCGCTCAACCCTGCATCATTCTGTCTCAGCTCTGGTCTCCCATTTGGCACAAAGACCATTTAGTAATTGCACCATGTACACTATTGATGAATCCGATAGGGACCACTTAACATGCCGTTATGCCTGAGCAAACCTTCTAACAACCTGTTTCCCTCCACTCTGAAGAGCATTGTGCTGCAGAACGGAGAGATTGACCCCAGAAAAGCCCAGGATTTCTATGAGGATTAAGTCTATCCAGTAAATCAGACACTGAATGACCACAATCAGATGCAGTGGCGGTTCTAGACCATTTAAACTGGGGGGGCCAAGCTGGGGCCAGTTGTACTGTTAGAGGGGCCAGTTACATTAGACGTTATTGTTGTCATATCATTTTCTTCACTGCATTGCAGGCATTAGCAGGCAAAATACCATGTTCATAATCATTAGTGTTCCGCGTTGCCACTGTTTAATAACGGATGTAAAAAAAGTAACGACAGCAAAAATTTGTTATGTAAAAATTATTTCATACTCCACATTTAGGGGGGCCACAAGGGGGTCCAAAATTGTTGTCACAAGGGCACTGCCACCCCCCCAGAACCGCCTCTGGTCTGATGCTAAAGTCTAGTTTTATGAGATACTTAATACCATGCGAGTCACATCTCAGATGACTCAGTAGCATGAGAAAAGGATGAAACACTTAGGATTTTGGCATATTTATCTTTTGGGAGAGCTATTCTATGTAAGTAACTAAAGTCTATACAACCAATGAATGATTGAGTCCAGCTGCACAGTGGCCCTTCACTATGAGGTAATGACATGAGTAGCTTCAGAATAAACAAGCTCTTGTGAATAGATGAATTAGCCTAGGCCTAACTTAGATAACCATTATTGAATTTTATATGAGCAAGTAATCATCTCATGAAGTAAAATAACTAATGAATAGGCAGCAAGGACACCGCTGGATGTCATCACGGCCCTGTAGGTTCACAGATCCACAGCAGAAAAGCAACCCATCCATTCTGTAATGACCATTGACATTGACCACATATAACCAAAAAGTTTAAAGTTGTCCTCTGCCAGACTGGCCCTTACCTCACTAACCAACCATAGTTTCTCCTCTTTCTCCAGTACAGCGAAGCCTTAACAAACCCAGTAGTCCCCAAACAGAGCGGCCATTGTGCAGGTCTGAGCCTCACTGCTATCCCAACCTGTAAGGGGAGAGAGGGGGCTACGAGGATCAGATGCCCTGAGGAATTCAGTCCTGGAGAGACTCACTACACTATAAGCATGTAAGGTCTTGTTCGGTCTATTACACCCCCCCCCCCCCCCCCCCCCCCCTCTGGACTGGGAGAGGAGAGGGATGCCAAAATCAACACCCCTAAATCCAATAGGGTCTGGCTGGGTATGGAGAGGGAGGCAGAAGTGGCACTAAGCTATGAGTCCCTTCCAATGATCCACCCCTACTGCCACTTCACACATTAGCAGCAACAGTGTGACTCACCTCAGCTCCAATAAAACAAAGGTTGGTTTGGAGAGTGGCTGACACGGTAAACTGTTTCTGCATACCCTTTAGTTGTTGCCATGCCAATATAAGTCCCAAAACGGCATAGTTCCTCTGAGACTCATATGATGTGAAATCCAAAGTAGTATGTTTCATACGCTGTTATAAATTGAAAGAGTAACCATCTTTACCTGTTGCGTTGATTGCTGGAGGAGGGAGTGCACATTTTCATAATCAGATCTCTCCATCTTACGCAGGAAGCAAGTATCCCGGTTCTCAGGCTTGTAACATATCGAACCCTGCACAAACATGAGTCAGTTCAGTGAAGAAACAGCCACACCAATAGAAAGGTCGGAGCTTGTCTCAGTTCAAAATACTTTCAACTCAGAAAAGTCTTCCTACATGTTTTACATCAAAGAGCACGGTGGACGTGTGGTTGGCCTGTGAGGTCACAGAATAGGTCACCAGGTTGTTGTGCTTGTCCACCAATGCTGATCGATTGATCAGGGTTCCAGTCTGATCCGGAACTGTGATTCTAACAACCTGTAAAGACTACAGTAGAGGGATCGGTTTACTCAGTGTAAACTCACTATCAACATTGTGATTGTACAAGTGTGAGTGAATATTTTGTCCATCAACTACAGTCATGTGTGCTTCTATGCTTGATTGGGCTACAGCAACATAGTATAAATTCCAGATACAACGCACTGCGTTCCGACAGGTGAATCGGATGTGAGTTGTCTCTCCTACCTCTTCGTCCGGCTGTCTGAGCCATAGATGGCCCGTGACGCTGAGGGCGATGATGACAAGGAGGAGAGTGGCACTGAGGGTCACCCAGAATGCCTTGTGTGGGAACTGGTAGGACACTGCTGGACCGTTGTCCTGAGGATGAGACCATTCACAACGACAGCTTATCACAATCTACATAGTCATTCTTGTCTGGGTGGGTGTCTGTTTATGGATTCAACAATATTGTTGACTTCAACAACACATTTTCTACAGTTGAAATGACCCACCTATACTCTGAGTACAGCACAAATAATATCACAACTTTGTGTTTCTATGAAAATTACCTTTCCAAGAGCAATATGTAATAAAAACAAACTTGAGGCTAAGGCAGAAGGTGTCATATGCTGAGGCAGTGAAGAGAGTAGTAGAGGAAGATGGGTCCAAGGTGAGTAGGCCAATGGAAAGTGATAGGAATAACGTGCTTCTGTAAGGTTGTTTTTTTAGCGTTCATTGCCATTGCTGTCAACTTTACCATAGGAATGGATCATAGATCACAGAGGATAGATGTGGTGGCAGCTGCAGAGATGTACTTGGGTGTACGAGATTTTACTGAAGAAGAGTTACAAGGTGTTTTGAACGATAGTGTCCTGTCCTTCCAGGCTGCTGGCCCTGTGTTGGATCAGCCAAAGTAGTGGAATAGCGGTGTAGGGTTAGTTGGTAGGACAATTTTTTTTCACAAAGTGTAATGAATTCATACTACAGAATAGTAGGCTGATGCACAGCCAATACAATAGGTGGCTGCATGCATCTATAACATTTGTTTGCGGACCACCATAATACCAAAGAAGAAGAAGGCAGAGGTCGGATGGCGCGTTGAGGAAAGTTTATGGGAATTAGTGTAAAACTGTAGCATTGAAGAATGGCGCAAAACGGGTTAAAGTTGTTAATGAAGATAGGACTCGGTTTGATAATGCCTCGTTCTTGTTGGAGTCATTTTTCATAGATATGTGATTTTGGGAGATCCATTTGCAGTCAAGGAGAGGGTGGAGGGTGTACTGGGAAAGGTGGAGCCAATCAAAGTGACCAGGAGTGTTATGGTGTTGATGTATTGTATATCACAAGAACAAAAATAAACTGTTTCTCTGGGAGTTATCAGAGTATGATGTAGAAAGCTTTGATTTTCTGAACAGGGCACCGGTAAAAGGTGTCATCTCTGGCGTCGTGGTGGAAATTATGGCTGGAAATCTAAAGCATCACGTTCCACGTACCAGGAGTAGTGGATGCAAGTCCATTGAACCTTATGGTGAATGGACAGACACGTTGCCGACCTGTAATTTTTGCCTGTTTTGCATGTTATTTTGGCATTAATACGTGTCACATATAATTTTGCAAACAATGTAAAATACATATATTGAGTTAATAAAGCCGCATACAAGCATCGTCTCTTTTTTTGCTTTCTTAAGGCAGCTCCAAAATACAGGTGTTTCAGCCTAGCTCAGTGCTTTCTGTGGTGGAGGGGCAGCCAGCGGAAAATACAGAGTGTAGGGGTTGGTAATCTTCTCTAGTTGCGCCGTGATTGGCTTAGTGTTCTGTCAGTCATGGGGACACTATGTCACCGCAACATCTACAGGGAGAGCTAGAAAGTTCAAGCTTGGGTGCAGCCATATAAACTCAGCAAAAAAGAAACGTCCCTTTTTCAGGACCCTGTCTTTCAAAGATAATTCGTAAAAATCCAAATAACTAAACAGATCTTCATTGTAAAGGGTTTAAACACTGTTTCCCATGCTTGTTCAATGAACCATAAACAATTAATGAACATGCACCTGTGGAACGGTTGTTAAGACACTAACAGCTTACAGATGGTAGGCAATTAAGGTCACAGTTATGAACATTTAGGACACTAAAGAGGCCTTTCTACTGACTCTGAAAAACACCAAAAGAAAGATGCCCAGGGTCCCTGCTCATCTAACGTGCCTTAGGCATGCTGCAAGGAGGCATGAGGACTGCAGATGTGGCCAGGGCAATAAATTGCAATGTCCATACTGTGAGACGCCTAAGACAGTGCTACAGGGAGACAGGATGGACAGCTGATCGTCCTCGCAGTGGCAGACCACGCGTAACAACACCTGCACAGGATCGCTACATCCAAACATCTCACCTGCGGGACAGGTACAGGATGGCAACAACAACTGCCCAAGTTACAACAGGAACGCACAATCCTTTCATCAGTGCTCAGACTGAGGCTGGACTGAGGGCTTGTAGACCTGTTGTAAGGCAGGTCCTCACCAGACATCACCGACAACAACGTCGCCTATGGGCACAAACTCACCATCGCTGGACCAGACAGGACTGACAAAAAGTGCTCTTCACTGACGAGTCGCGGTTTTGTCTCACCAGAGGTGATAGTCGGATTCACGTTTATCGTCGATGGAATGAGCGTTACACTGAGGCCTGTACTTTGTAGCGGGATCGATTTGGAGGTGGAGGGTCCGTCATGGTCTGGGGCGGTGTGTTACAGCATCATCGGACTGAGCTTGTTGTCATTGCAGGCAATCTCAACTCTGTGCGTTACAGGGAAGACATCCTCCTCCCTCATGTGGTACACTTCCTGCAGGCTCATCCTGACATGACCCTCCAGCATGACAATGCCAAGAGCCATACCGCTCGTTCTGTGCGTGATTTTCTGCAAGACAGGAATGTCAGTGTTCTGCCATGGCCAGCAAAGAGCCCAGATCTCAATCCCAATCAGCACGTCTTGGACCTGTTGGATCGGAGGGTGAAGGCTAGGGCCGGGAACTTGCAGGTGCCTTGGTGGAAGAGTGGGGTAACATCTTACAGCAAGAACTGGCAAATCTAGTGCAGTCCATGAGGAGGAGATGCACTGCAGTACTTAATGCAGTTGGTGGCCACACCAGATACTAACTGTTACTTGTTTATTTACATTAAAAGTGCCCATCCAAGAAGGCTCAAGGTCACTGGCCACAGATAAAATTACTTCAAATCACATTATATCTACCGTAGCTTTGTTTGGACTGATCATGTCAACATTATACTTTCAAAATCTTAGCTAGCAAGCTAGACAAGCAGTCATCATCATTAATCACGTTGACAATCTACTAGCAAATCCTTTTTAATCCTTGTCATATGAAGAGAAAGGATAGACCAAAAGTATCGGTGCTCATAGGCCATTGGATCTAAACATTACACAACATATTGGAAATCGCAAATTCAACAATGAGTGGTTTGAAAGGAATCAGTAGCTAACGGCAAGTGTTGCAAAGCAATCACTATTTTGCTTCCCCTGTTATTCGGTGGAGAGGGTGTGTGGTCCAAGTCTGGGTTTAAGGGTCTCTTTTCCAAGCTTAAAAGGATAAACATTCACACTCAACACTGTGGGCCAGAAAAGGTTGAATACATCGGCCATGTGTAACCGATGTGAAATGGCTAGTAGTTAGCGGTGGTGCGTGCTAATAGCATTTCAATCAGTGACGTCACTCGCTCTGAGACCTGAAGTAGGGTTTCCCCTTGCGTTGCAAGGGCCGCGGCTTTTGTGGCGCGATGGGTAACGATGCTTCGTGGGGTGTCAGTTGTTGATGTGTGCAAGGGTCCCTGGTTCGAGCCCGGGTTGGGGCGAAGAGAGGGACGGAACCTGCACTGTTACACATGCTGTCAATCCAGCATGACATCTGCCGTGTTCAAAACAACTGGAAACTCAGAACTGGGAAATCTCAGACTTCAGTGAGTTCAAGACAACTGGGAACTCATTAAAAAACTAGCTCTGACTGGGAAAATACATTTTCAACGGTCATCCAACTCAGATTTCCAAGTCGGGAACACGGGCCTCTTTCTAGACCTGAAGATCACTGACGTCATGATTTGACCTTGTTTTTTCAGAGTTCACAGTTGTCTTGAAAGCACCATAAATCCAGAAAATGCCAAACTTTGATGACAAAGTTTCATGACAACATTTTCCCATAAGAAGGAACGCTGCGCCACCTTCCTGTTCAACTGAGCACAGCACAAAGGTGAGTCCAAAAATGTCTTGTATGCTGCTGCATAAATGATGTAATGTGCAAGGGAGATATGTATATTGTAGCTAAGAAAGTAATACTAAGTGTATGTGTAACAGGGTTGGTTATGTTTCCACTTGCCTCTAAAGAAATTTGTATTTAATGTTCAAGCATTCTTATTGGTTGGTTCAACTCTGATAACAATACGACGTGTTGTGATTGGCCACGCTTGCAGCTAGGGGGAGATCACGAACGTCAGGTCTTCCCAGTATGAAAATGTGATGCAAGGGGTAGGTCACGTTCTGAATACTGTTTTATATTTTATATTTTACAATGTGTACAAGTTCGCTGTACATTACTAATGTGTGGGTATATGGTACCTGTTAGGGATTGAGGGGCTTTCTGGGATGTGCTTTGGCATATGATTGCTGTAAATAAGTGTGTTAGCTAGCATACACCGATGTAATGGTTACATAAGCCCACTGCTAACACAGTTGTCTTCATGCTACAGATTTTGCCATCAACAGCCATCAATATCGTTAAGCCCTGCACAACTAACGTGCTGTTTCCCATTTAACAACAGGTATTTACACATGTTATATTTTGTATTGTATTTTTGTATTCTGTTCGCCCAGTATGAAAATGTGATGCAAGGGATTTTGCCATCGACAGCCATCAATATCGTTAAGCCCTGCACAACTAACATGCTGTTTCCCATTTAACAACAGAAATAAATTATGTTCAACTGGGACAACTGGCTGATGTGATTTATTAGGAGAAAACACAACGCAAGGAGAGTACGATACACATCTGTTACATATGTTGTGTAGTAAGCTTTTAGTAGTCCATGTGCCTCACCCTAATAATTTGGTTCCTTTCCCCCTCATAACTTAGCCTACTGTTCTGACTTGGTGGTGCACATGTAGCCTATAGCCTTTTTTAGAGAAATGTCATCATTAAATATTGGAAGAGCTTTCATTGTCTGCTTATCTGCCCCCTTTATTTATCCTACGGTTCTGACTTGGTGTACAGGGAGAATACTGTAAGAACGGCTCATGTTCTGAATTACGTCGCTGTACATTTCAAAAGTGCTGAACAAATAGTTATATTGACTACATCCATCTTAGCTCGCTCATTAATGTCTTATTCAAAATTACGGATTGCCTCTTATCTGCTCATCGTTCCCTTATGCCATAGTTTGTACATCTCAATTGTCAGTAGAAACCAAATTTGTTTAAGCAAGTCAGCCATATTAGCTATGTTTTTAAAAAAAATGTAAAGGCAGTAAATGAGGCTTAATAAACTGTTTCGCTGTCAAACCAGGGGCACCGCTGATAGCCAGGTGTAGCGGTGGTAAGGATTCACTCCATAGTGCTGAGAAGAAAGCTCTGCTGTTGGGACAGCTTTATGTAGGCACCGTTTGTCACCGTTATAGTGCAATTAATATATTCTTTAGTGTTGTGTTGTAGCTTTGCTGGCATGCATCCCCCAAAATCTTTTGGGAGTTTGCCCCACCAAGATTTACATGCTAAAATCACCACTGGGAAGGAAAGATGAAAACCTATTGCTAATTTATGAAGATTCTCTTCCTAAACATGTAAAGCTGGGGTAAATGAGATACGTGGTAAGAGCTTATGTGAACAGACCATTGCAGTCTCTTAAATGTAAAAAGTGGCAACGTGGCAAGTGTGTGCATATGGAATAAATATGTTGTGGATACACGTGCTGCAATTGTGGTGGGAACCACGTTCCCGAGTTCCAGGAGTGCCCTGTAAGGGTGAAGGTAGTCGAAGTAGCAAGAATCCAGGCTGTCCACCAGGTCTCCTATGCATAGGCAGTGTAAATTGTGGAAGCAAGTGCAAACAGTGGTGTAAAGTATTTAAGTAAAAATACTTTAAAATACTGCTTAAGTAGTTTTTTTGGGTGTCTGTACTTTACTATTTATATTTTTGACAACTTTTAGTTTTAGTCCACTACATTCCTAAAGAAAATAATGTACTTTTTACTCCATACATTTTCCCTGACACCCAAAAGTACTCCCAAATGCTTAGTTGAACAGGGTAATTGGCCAATTCACACACTTATCGAGAGAACATCCCTACTGCTTCTGATCTGCTGGACTCACTAAATACAAATGTTTCGTTTGTAAATTATGTCTGAGTGTTGGAGTGTGCCCTGGCTATTTGTAAAATAAAAAAAATAAAAAATTATTTATACTTTTGATACTGAAGTATATTTCAAACCAAATACTTTTAGACAGTTACTCAAGTAGGATTTTACTGGGTAATTTTCACTTTTACTTGAGTCATTTTCTATAAAGGTATCTTTACTTTTACTCAATTATGACAATTGGGTACTTTTCAACCACTGCGTGCAAATGTTTTTTTCTTTTTTTTCTGTTTTTCTGCCTTAAAGTTCCTCCGTTTTCACCCCACATGGAAGGTGGCAGCATGCACTTATAACGTATGTTTGCGGACTGCCATAATACAGAAGAAGAAGAAGACGACGAAGAAGAAGACGAAGAAGAAATAAATAAAAAAATAAAAAAAAAAACGCCACCACAGTAGAACATATTTGCCACCACCAGTGGCTGCAGAACCTAGCCGGTACCAAATAAAGATTTGAATCCGGAACATATTGTACAGTACTTGTTGTAGTGGGGATCTATTTGACGCCTTTAAGTGTTTCCGGAAATAACACATGCAAGGGTAATCTTTACATAACGTTTGTCATTAAAATACTACACATCTTGGAGGTAAGATAATATATTTTTATTGGTGCTATTTGTACACGATTTGTATGACTGTCATCTGGACCATGCCACCAAATGGTTTAACAAACTAAATAGACAAGGCGACTGGCTAGCATAGCTAACTTTTCTGTGGTCCATCGCGCGATAGTAATACGAGTTGTCTCTGCGCTCTTGTACGTTAAATTGTAAATGATTTGCTTTAATATACTTTAGAAACTCGTCAAGATAAAGATGTTACTACTGTGCTGGAGAAAAACTAAATGTAGCTCTTGTTGACGTTCAATATCCAACGCGTGCGCATGGACCAGAGCTAAAAAAAAAAGCTAGCTAGGCTAACGTCTGGCGAGTTGTTGACATTGTAAATACCTGTTAGCTAACGTTAAGTAACAGTGATATAAAGTTATTGTTCGCTAGCATTATTGCTCTTCAATGCCTCTAATATTTTATGCTGTTTACCGCTCGTTTTACAGTGACAACATACCTGCACTCAAGCATGAATGTGAGCCAGGGGACAGTGGGAAGCGACCCGTTGATTCTGGCTACCGCTGGACATGACCACACAGTGCGGTTCTGGCAGGCCCACAGCGGCATCTGCACCAGGACTGTCCAGCACCGACTCTGTATCCTTACCTTCACTTGCTTCACACGAATTCATCAAGACCTTTCTTGCAGATTTACCTTCATTTCGTTTCTAGACCCACAGTTGTTGTTTGTTGTAACAACTTAGAAAGTGTTCCAAGTCTCCAATTCCTTCATTGGAGATATTTTTGTGAACATCCCAGTGAGCACAATACTTTTAAAATATGTATTTTGCTCATAGGGATGTTGTTTCACAATGACTATAGCTAGCTACCTTTTAATATGGATGTTGTTTCACAATGACTATAGCTAGCTACCTTTTAATATGGATGTTGTTTCACAATGACTATAGCTAGCTACCTTTTAATATGGATGTTGTTGCACAATGATTATAGCTAGAAACCTTTAATTATATTCTTAACCAGTACTTTCAGCAAGTGAACTCCCTCGAAGTTACTCCCGACAGAAGTATGATTGCAGCTGCAGGTTTGTTCAGAAATAAAATATGCAAAACCATACATATAATTATCATAATTAACGTGGGCTTGACTGTGGGTCTTTTCTTCTGTTCCAAAGGTTATCAACACATCCGTATGTGTGATCTAAACTCCAATAACCCAACCCTGGTCATAAACTATGACGGAGTCAGTGGGCTTCCATGAGGACGGTCGCTGGATGTACACAGGAGGAGAGGACTGCATGGCTCGCATCTGGGACCTGAGGTACTGTTGATAATACTGCCTGCCTGCCAGCCAGCCAGCCAGCCATGTAATGGCATTCTCACCAAGCTGAACATTTCTCTGGTCCAAGGTCAAGGAACCTGCAATGCCAGAGGATCTTTCAGGTCAATGCTCCCATCAACTGTGTGTGTCAGTGGCTGCTGTCCAAACACTTAAAAGACACACCCTATCCTGTCACTCGTTCAACCTGCAATGATTGGGTTTTCAGCCACCGGTGGCTTGTGGGTGCTTTATATGCGCTACATTCAATTATGAGTGCATATCTGCTTATATTAAATATATAATTAGTAATATATGCCTACTGTATGATAGCTAGCAAATTAATTAGCTAACTAACGTTAGCCTGGGTGTGTCTTTTAGACTGCAACCAGTGTCTCAAAAGTGATTTGATATATGCCACCACTAGAGGGAGCACTGATACTGGACTGTCAGCGTTGTACTGTTAACTGTTGATAAACACCTAGGCTAATCCTAACTTTCTTTAAACTCTGTCTATTGTATCTAATTGATTCTCAATCGGGCTTGTGCATTTTCCAGGCTGACTTGATCGTGAGGGACCAGAGCGGTGTGATCCATATCTGGGATCTGAAGACCGATCACAATGAGCAGCTTATTCCTGAACCAGAAGTGTCCATCAACTCAGTCCACATCGACCCTGACGCCACCGACATGGCAGCAGTCAATAGCTCGGTCAGTATGCTTAACAAGTGAATTATGTTATACTGGACTGTACACTCTAATACATAATATACACTGAACAAAAATGTATATGCAAGGTGTTGGTTTCATGAGCTGAAATAAAAGATCCCAGAAATGTTCCATATGCACAAAAAGCTTATTTCTCTTAAATGTTGTGCTCAATTTTGTTTACATCCCTGTTGTGGCATATCAAGAAGGTGATTAAACAGCATGATCATTACACAGGTGCACCTTGTGCTGGGGGGGACAAAAAGCCACTCTAAAATGTGCAGTTTTGTCAGACAACACAATGCTACAAATGTCTCCAAGTTGAGGGAGCATGCAATTGGCAATCTGACTGCAGGAATATCCACCAGAGCTGTTGCCAGAGAATTTAATATTCATTCCTCTACCATAAGCCGCCTCCAACATCGTTGTAGAGAATTTGGCAGTACATCCAACCAGCCTCACAACCGCAGACCACGTGTAACCACACCAGCCCAGGACTTCCACATCTGGCTTCTTCACCTGCGGGATCATCTGAGACCAGCCACCCAGACAGCTGATGAAACTGTGGGTTTGCACAAACCGTCTCATCTGCATGCTCGTCGTCCTTACCAGTGTCTTGACCTGACTGCAGTTTAGCGTCGTAACCAACTTCAGTGGGAAAATGCTCACCTTCGATGGCCACTGGCATGCTGGAGAAGTGTGCTCTTCATGGATGAATCCCGGTTTCAACAGTATCGGGCAGATGGCAGACAGCGTGTATGGCGTTGTGTGGGAAAGCGGTTTGCTGATGTCAACGTTGTGAAAAGTGCCCCATGTTGGCAGTGGGGTTATAGTATGGGCAGGCATAAACTACGGACAAGAACACAATTGCATTTTATCACAGGCAATTTAAATTCAGAGATACCGTGATGAGATCCTGAGGCCCATATTCATGATATTCATCCGCCTCCATCACCTCATGTTTCAGCATGATAATGCACGGCCCCATGTTGCAAGGATCTGTACACAATTCCTGGAAGCTGAAAATATCCCAGTTCTTCCATGGCCTGCATACTCACCAGACATGTCACCCATTGAGCATGTTTGGGATTCTCTGGATCGACATGTACGACAGCGTGTTCCAGTTCCCACCAATATCCAGCAACTTCGCACAGCCATTGAAGAGGAGTGGAACAACATTCCACAGGCCACAATCAACAGCCTGGTCAACTCTATGTGAAGGAGATGTGTCACACTGCATGAGGCAAATGGTCACACCAGATACTGACTGGTTTTCTGATCCACGCCCCTACTTTTTTTCTAAAGGTATCTGACCAACCGATGCATGTCTATATTCCCAATCATGTGAAATCCATAGATTAGGGCCTAATTCATTTATTTCAATTGACTGATTTCCTTATATGAACTATAAGTCAGTAAAATCTTTGAAATTGTTGCATGTTTCTATTTTTGTTCAGTGTAGTAATTGTGATCTCCCTCCACCTCACAGGGAAACTGTTACGTGTGGAACCTGGCAGGAGGGATAGGTGACACAGCTCATCCCCAAAAACAAGATTCCCGTTAATAAGCGCTACTCCGTCCGCTGCAAATTCAGCCCTGATTCTACAACACAGTACAACACACATATCTTTTAAGGAATGTGTGCCTAATGCAACCTATACTAATCTGTAGTAGTCAGATTTGATTGCATGTCTTGTATAGTAATTATTATTATTATTATTTTTTTTTTATGTGACTAAACTGTGTTTTTCCCAACAGGCTGCTGGCGATCTGCTCGGCAGACCAGACGTGTAAGATCTGGAGGATGTCTAACTAATCTCTGATGACAGAGTTGAGCATGGAGTAACAACCCTGGCGAGACGTCTCGAGGCTGGATGTGGGACTGCCTTCTCTGGAGACTCACAGTACATTGTGACAGGTCAGTGCTAAGTTGTATTATGGTAATACTACGATCATTACTAAATTAGTTGTGTATTGACACTTTATCTAGCTCTGTTCCTGGAAAGCTACCATCCTGGAGGTGTTCACTCCAACCCTAATCTGATTCTAATTATTAGCTAGTTGATAAACTTAATCAGATTAGTTACAGTTGGGGTTTGAGTGAAAACGTACAGGAGGGTAGCTCTCTGGGGACAGGGTTGAAGTGAAAACGTACGTGGGGGGGTAGCCCTCTAGGGACAGGGTTGAAGTGAAAACGTAAATGGGGGTAGCCCTCTAGGGACAGGGTTTGAGTGAAAACGTACGTGGGGGGGTAGCCCTCTAGGGACAGGGTTGAAGTGAAAACGTAAATGGGGGTAGCCCTCTAGGGACAGGGTTTGAGTGAAAACGTAAATGGGGGGGTAGCCCTCTAGGGACAGGGTTTGAGTGAAAACGTAAATGGGGGGGTAGCCCTCTAGGGACAGGGTTTGAGTGAAAACGTAAATGGGGGGGTAGCCCTCTAGGGACAGGGTTGAAGTGAAAACGTAAATGGGGGTAGCCCTCTAGGGACAGGGTTTGAGTGAAAACGTACGTGGGGGTAGCCCTCTAGGGACAGGGTTTGAGTGAAAACGTACGTGGGGGTAGCCCTCTAGGGACAGGGTTGGAGTGAAAACGTACGTGGGGGTAGCCCTCTAGGGACAGGGTTGGAGTGAAAACGTACGTGGGGGTAGCTCTCTAGGGACAGGGTTGGAGAGACCTGATCTAGAGTAAATGATCGTTTTTGCGGTTGGAAAGTGACTGACTTCCATCCTAGTGTGGCTAGATTGACTTAACTGACTTTGGGCAGTTCTGACGTACCGATCAATAAATGTGTGATGTATGCGTTACAGCCTCTTCTGACAAGCTGGCACGGCTGTGGTGTGTGGAGACTGGGGAGATTAAGAGAGAGTACAGCGGCCATCAGAAGGCTGTGGTGTGTGGAGACTGGGGAGATTAAGAGAGAGTACAGCGGCCATCAGAAGGCTGTGGTGTGTGGAGACTGGGGAGATTAAGAGGGAGTACAGCGGCCATCAGAAGGCTGTGGTGTGTGGAGACTGGGGAGATTAAGAGAGAGTACAGCGGCCATCAGAAGGCTGTGGTGTGTGGAGACTGGGGAGATTAAGAGAGAGTACAGCGGCCATCAGAAGGCTGTGGTGTGTGGAGACTGGGGAGATTAAGAGGGAGTACAGCGGCCATCAGAAGGCTGTGGTGTGTCTGGGCTGATGAGAAGGAGCTACTCTACAGCGAAGCTCTGTGACTGTAGATAAATATTCACACAGCTGTTTGTCTCACAGCGAAGCTCTGTGACTGTAGATAAATATCCACACAGCTGTTTGTCTCACAGCGAAGCTCTGTGACTGTAGATAAATATCCGCCTGTCTGTGTCTGTCTCACAGCTTCTGCTTGTACAAAGGTTTTTGATTATTTAGGAGGGGAGAGGCTGTTTTTATATTTCTCAAAGGGACTACATTCAAACAGCCTGGGTATACAGGGAGAGAGTGTCATGGACTTGTTTGTCTTATAGCTTGGGCAAGGAGTTTCATGGTGGGCCACAGCTAGATGAATGTATTTAAATTCTCTAACTTAATCACAGGTGAAAGGTCTCAAAGTTAAGTCTAAAAAAATCTGATGGATATCTGGAAAGAGGACTGCATCCCACCAGTGACTGTTCAGGATATGAGAGGGCTGCATCCCACCAGTGACTGTTCAGGATATGAGAGGGCTGCATCCCACCAGTGACTGTTCAGGATATGAGAGGGCTGCATCCCACCAGTGACTGTTCAGGATATGAGAGGGCTGCATCCCACCAGTGACTGTTCAGGATATGAGAGGGCTGCATCCCACCAGTGACTGTTCAGGATATGAGAGGGCTGCATCCCACCAGTGACTGTTCAGGATATGAGAGGGCTGCATCCCTCCAGTGACTGTTCAGGATATGAGAGGGCTGCATCCCTCCAGTGACTGACTGTTCAGGATATGAGAGGGCTGCATCCCACCAGTGACTGACTGTTCAGGATATGAGAGGGCTGCATCCCACCAGTGACTGACTGTTCAGGATATGAGAGGGCTGCATCCCACCAGTGACTGACTGTTCAGGATATGAGAGGGCTGCATCCCACCAGTGACTGACTGTTCAGGATTTGAGAGGGCTGCATCCCACCAGTGACTGTTCAGGATATGAGAGGGCTGCATCCCACCAGTGACTGACTGTTCAGGATATGAGAGGGCTGCATCCCACCAGTGACTGACTGTTCAGGATATAAGAGTGCTGTATCCCATGTGTGATTGTACAGGATATAAGAGGGCTGTATCCCATGTGTGATTGTACAGGATCTGATGAGTTCCAGTAACAAGAATAACTGGTGTGCAACATTTACTCTGTGGTGCTTTTGTCTTGTTTTTTTTAGTGTGAAGTGTTAGTATCTTTCCATTTTCTTTCTTTTTAGTACCCTAAAAAAGAGAATCTATACACAACTGTGGTTTATTGAAGGGATCAAGTCATTTTAAGACATTCCAGCAAACATGAATGGTTACACACAACTCATCTGTTGTGGGTTACGGTACAGGAAGTAACAAGCACAAAAAAAGGACAAGTCTGCCACAAGGGAACATATTAAGGAAAGGTGATGAGGATAGTCTGCAGATAAACTTCACAGCTTGTTACTGTCGCTTATCTCTCCGAAGGGAAAGGACTGGAGCGGAGGCATAGGAGGGACTAAGGTGGCAGGGGCTGCAGTACTGAGAGTTAAACCGGCTCCTGTTCCCTGGTTGTATTCAGTGTTTTTTGGAGCCGGCGACACTCCGGTTTCTTAGCAGGGATGAGAAGTAGCACTTTGTTTCCCAGATCAGAGCTGGTATGTGCTGCCTGAGACTGGATGATGGCAGGTCACTCTGGCAGGTAGTAGAAGCAGACAGACACACAGATGTTACTAGGGAAGCAGATGTCTATGCAGAAGTAGACTAGACACTGTTTACCTGGACCTTCACAGAGCAAGAGAGAGAAGGTCTGTTACTGAACAAGCAGTTTGGTAGTAAAGACCAACAAAACCCCAAAGTATGCAAGTCATAACTACTGCCTGCTAATGGAACCCTATCTCCATTGAGTTTTACTCACTTGGTGATTCAGAGTAGCAAATTCATCCTCTCAAATAGTTGTCTCAGTGCTCTCTGCTATAGAGAGTTAAATACTGTATTGGTCATCTACCTGCTGTAGTTAGGTAGCAGTGAGTTTAGCCTGAAGGTGGTTGTTCTTATTTACTGCTATGACTTTGTAAAGGTCACACAGCACTGTTTTTCAGGATTATGTTTCTCACGCTGTTCTGGAAACATCTGCCAGCACACAGACAGGGAGCAAGGAGCTGCTCTATTCTGGAAACATCTGCCAGCACACAGACAGGGAGCAAGGAGCTGCTCTATTCTGGAAACATCTGCCAGCACACAGACAGGGAGCAAGGAGCTGCTCTATTCTGGAAACATCTGCCAGCACACAGACAGGGAGCAAGGAGCTGCTCTATTCTGGAAACATCTGCCAGCACACAGACAGGGAGACAGGAACTTGTTTAACAAAAAAAGGGTATTTGCTTTGTATGACTATTGACTTCTCAGAATTGAATATAACGTTTGACACGCTTTAAAATAAACTTTTTCACAGTTTCATCTTTAATGCTTATGTCATTGTAAATGCCAAGGCAAGTGAATGTGTATTTAGCATGTAGCTAATGATGTGAAGAAGGGTAGTCCCACTCCTTGGTCTCACCGTTTTGTCTCCTGGTCCAGTGGATGGAGCTGTGTTGACACAGGGCCTGTAGAGGCTCCTCCAGGGTGGACACGTCCACCTGACTGCCCCCCATCACCCCCAGAAACTCTGTCTGTCTCTGGGTCTCATTCCCCAACAACACCGACTGGCTCTCCTGGCAGGAGATGATCACATTTGTAATGTTGGAGCACATTATTTCAGGATTATTAGGAAGGATGAGAATAATCAACATGTACACCAGAGGAGTTATGATTGTACTCAGTGGTTTTTCAAACAACAAATAAAAATGGTGTAAATTAATATTACATATAACGACAGAATGGTTCAAAATAGCTGTTGCAGACAAACTCAAGTTGTAATTATAGTGCAGTATCTTTATTAGATCACTTCAGTGGTCTGCCAGGTTATTCGCTCAACCCTGCATCATTCTGTCTCAGCTCTGGTCTCCCATTTGGCACAAAGACCATTTAGTAATTGCACCATGTACACTATTGATGAATCCGATAGGGACCACTTAACATGCCGTTATGCCTGAGCAAACCTTCTAACAACCTGTTTCCCTCCACTCTGAAGAGCATTGTGCTGCAGAACGGAGAGATTGACCCCAGAAAAGCCCAGGATTTCTATGAGGATTAAGTCTATCCAGTAAATCAGACACTGAATGACCACAATCAGATGCAGTGGCGGTTCTAGACCATTTAAACTGGGGGGGCCAAGCTGGGGCCAGTTGTACTGTTAGAGGGGCCAGTTACATTAGACGTTATTGTTGTCATATCATTTTCTTCACTGCATTGCAGGCATTAGCAGGCAAAATACCATGTTCATAATCATTAGTGTTCCGCGTTGCCACTGTTTAATAACGGATGTAAAAAAAGTAACGACAGCAAAAATTTGTTATGTAAAAATTATTTCATACTCCACATTTAGGGGGGCCACAAGGGGGTCCAAAATTGTTGTCACAAGGGCACTGCCACCCCCCCAGAACCGCCTCTGGTCTGATGCTAAAGTCTAGTTTTATGAGATACTTAATACCATGCGAGTCACATCTCAGATGACTCAGTAGCATGAGAAAAGGATGAAACACTTAGGATTTTGGCATATTTATCTTTTGGGAGAGCTATTCTATGTAAGTAACTAAAGTCTATACAACCAATGAATGATTGAGTCCAGCTGCACAGTGGCCCTTCACTATGAGGTAATGACATGAGTAGCTTCAGAATAAACAAGCTCTTGTGAATAGATGAATTAGCCTAGGCCTAACTTAGATAACCATTATTGAATTTTATATGAGCAAGTAATCATCTCATGAAGTAAAATAACTAATGAATAGGCAGCAAGGACACCGCTGGATGTCATCACGGCCCTGTAGGTTCACAGATCCACAGCAGAAAAGCAACCCATCCATTCTGTAATGACCATTGACATTGACCACATATAACCAAAAAGTTTAAAGTTGTCCTCTGCCAGACTGGCCCTTACCTCACTAACCAACCATAGTTTCTCCTCTTTCTCCAGTACAGCGAAGCCTTAACAAACCCAGTAGTCCCCAAACAGAGCGGCCATTGTGCAGGTCTGAGCCTCACTGCTATCCCAACCTGTAAGGGGAGAGAGGGGGCTACGAGGATCAGATGCCCTGAGGAATTCAGTCCTGGAGAGACTCACTACACTATAAGCATGTAAGGTCTTGTTCGGTCTATTACACCCCCCCCCCCCCCCCCCTCTGGACTGGGAGAGGAGAGGGATGCCAAAATCAACACCCCTAAATCCAATAGGGTCTGGCTGGGTATGGAGAGGGAGGCAGAAGTGGCACTAAGCTATGAGTCCCTTCCAATGATCCACCCCTACTGCCACTTCACACATTAGCAGCAACAGTGTGACTCACCTCAGCTCCAATAAAACAAAGGTTGGTTTGGAGAGTGGCTGACACGGTAAACTGTTTCTGCATACCCTTTAGTTGTTGCCATGCCAATATAAGTCCCAAAACGGCATAGTTCCTCTGAGACTCATATGATGTGAAATCCAAAGTAGTATGTTTCATACGCTGTTATAAATTGAAAGAGTAACCATCTTTACCTGTTGCGTTGATTGCTGGAGGAGGGAGTGCACATTTTCATAATCAGATCTCTCCATCTTACGCAGGAAGCAAGTATCCCGGTTCTCAGGCTTGTAACATATCGAACCCTGCACAAACATGAGTCAGTTCAGTGAAGAAACAGCCACACCAATAGAAAGGTCGGAGCTTGTCTCAGTTCAAAATACTTTCAACTCAGAAAAGTCTTCCTACATGTTTTACATCAAAGAGCACGGTGGACGTGTGGTTGGCCTGTGAGGTCACAGAATAGGTCACCAGGTTGTTGTGCTTGTCCACCAATGCTGATCGATTGATCAGGGTTCCAGTCTGATCCGGAACTGTGATTCTAACAACCTGTAAAGACTACAGTAGAGGGATCGGTTTACTCAGTGTAAACTCACTATCAACATTGTGATTGTACAAGTGTGAGTGAATATTTTGTCCATCAACTACAGTCATGTGTGCTTCTATGCTTGATTGGGCTACAGCAACATAGTATAAATTCCAGATACAACGCACTGCGTTCCGACAGGTGAATCGGATGTGAGTTGTCTCTCCTACCTCTTCGTCCGGCTGTCTGAGCCATAGATGGCCCGTGACGCTGAGGGCGATGATGACAAGGAGGAGAGTGGCACTGAGGGTCACCCAGAATGCCTTGTGTGGGAACTGGTAGGACACTGCTGGACCGTTGTCCTGAGGATGAGACCATTCACAACGACAGCTTATCACAATCTACATAGTCATTCTTGTCTGGGTGGGTGTCTGTTTATGGATTCAACAATATTGTTGACTTCAACAACACATTTTCTACAGTTGAAATGACCCACCTATACTCTGAGTACAGCACAAATAATATCACAACTTTGTGTTTCTATGAAAATTACCTTTCCAAGAGCAATATGTAATAAAAACAAACTTGAGGCTAATAAAATAAATCCTAATTTTGCCACAGATCATTTAAAGCACCACTGAGGTACAGATGAATCCCACTCCTACCACGCGTTGTGAGTCCTCCAACCTGCCAGTTTCTGAGCATTTCCAGCACCTCACCATCCTGCGTCTTGTGACTCCTCTCTCACTAACGTCACCCTTCTCTTAACTATCTGCATGGAGCTGTGGTCATGACCAGCACTGAGACGCTCTGCGATACACCTGGTCAACTTCTCTCTCCAGACCTGTCTCCCCCTCTCCTCCCCCTCACACAGAAACACACGGGTGACAGGCCAAACCTTTCAGCCGGCGACCCTCACCCCAGACAATGGACAAAGGGGTGAGACAAACTCACCTCTGTGGACAGGCTCTGTCAGCCAGGGCAGGGTTATATGAGGAACGGTCCAGTCGATGAAAGGCCGAGGTGACTTTAAGAGCTGTAGTGTTAATAACACCAGGGTCCGGCACAATCCACAGGCTAGGCTTTGATTTTGGAAAAAGTATGTGTTTATTTTTTTGTTTGACTTGGGTCAAGGTGGATACTGTTGTCAAGGACAGAGGATGATAGTTTGATTATTGTATTGGCAGTACAGACAATGTTTTTAATGTATTATAGGCACTAAGTTACTAAGACTTACATTTCAATAAACACACTTAACAAGACAATTGATTATTGTGCAAACCCATAACCTTCAGATTGAATGGGAACAAATAAAATGTAGTTATATCTTAACATTTACAATACATCAGGATACAATATAAGAGTATAAGCCAGTTTTTAAGTATACACCCTCAGATGAATGGGTAATGTAAACTGGAATAAACAACTCAGCATTGGTACAGGGAACATGACAGTGGACAACATTAGATATATCATTCCCGATTCATTGTCAGTGCACTCCAGAATTCTGTATTTCTGCATAGCTCTCTGCCTTAGATCAATATTTAGTGACATGTGATTGTAAATGTTAGCACCCAGATGAGGGAGTGCGTCCACATTTCCCATGACTGCTTGAGATCATTGCTACAAAGGGATATTGAGCAAAGGATATAGGCCCTTTTTCTTCTTCACACAGCAGACTTTTCTCTACCATTTCCTGAACAATGTTTTATCAACACGGGAAATCAGGAGTGGCTAACTCACCCTGGAGAACTAACGGATGTGCAGGGCAGGTTTTTGTTCCAGCCCTGCGATTTGTTTCCTTTTTTTTGTTACTGATCCTATGCGGTGTAATGCAGCAGAGCTGGAACAAAGGCTTGCACACCCAGTAGCGCTCCAGGAAGAGTCAGCTACATCTGCTGTAAATCTTGAATATCTATTCAGCCATCAACCATAGCATACTGTAGTTAAAATAACTTCAATCTCTACTGAACAAAAATATAAACGTAACATGCAACAATTTCAAACATTTTACTGAGTTACAGTTCATATAAGGAAATCAGCCAATTTAAATAAAAAAATAAATTAGGCCCTAATCTATGGATTTCACATGACTGGGAATACAGATATGCATTTTTTACTTACCTAGGCAAGTCAGTTAAGAACAAATTCTTATTTACAATGACGGCCTTGGAACAGTGGGTTAACTGCCTTGTTCAGGGGCAGAATGACCGATTTTTACCTTGTCAGCTCATGGATTCAATCTAGCAACCTTTCGGTTACTGACCCAACGCTCTAACCACTAGGCTACCTGCCGCCCCATCTGTTAGTCACAGATACCTTAAAAACTAACCAGTCAGTATCTGGTGTGACCACGATTTGTCTCATGCAGCGAGACACATCTCCTTCAAATAGAGTTGATCAGGCTGTTGATTGTGGCCTGTGGAATGTTGTCTCACTCCTCTAATGGTTGTGCGAAGTTGCTGGATATTAGTGGGAAATGGAACACACTGTTGTACACGTCGATCCAGAGCATCCCAAACATGCTCAATGGGTGACATGTCTGGTGAGTATGTAGACCATTGAAGAACTGGGACATTTTCAGAATATTAAATTCTCTGGCAACAGCTCTGGTGTACATTCCTGAAGTCAGCATGCCTATTGCACGCACCCTCAAAGACATTTGTGGCGTTGTGTGACAAATGCACATTTTAGAGTGGCCTTTTATTGTCCCCAGCACAAGGTGCACCTTTTTTAACATTTTATTTCACCTTTATTTAACCAGGTAGGCAAGTTGAGAACAAGTTCTCATTTACAATTGCAACCTAGCCAAGATAAAGCAAAGCAGTTCGACACATACAACAACACAGAGTTACACATGGAGTAAAGCAAACATACAGTCAATAATACAGTAGAAAAATAAGTCTATATACAATGTGAGAAAATTTGGTGAGATAAGGGAGGTAAAGGCAAAAAGGCCATGGTGGAAAAGTAAATACAATATAGCAAGTAAAACACTGGAATGGTAGATTTGTAGTGGAAGAAAGTGCAAAGTAGAAATAGAAATAATGGGGTGCAAAGGAGCAAAATAAATAAATACAGTAGGGGAAGAGGTAATTGTTTGGGCTAAATTATAGATGGGCTATGTACAGGTGCAGTGATCTGTGAGCATTTGACATTTCGTTTCGATGGTGGATTAAAGTACACATTTGTATACATTAGTGTAGTTTGTTTCCTGCAGTCTTAGTATTATAGAAGCAGTTGATTGATTCTCTTACCTTCCTGAATTTTCACATTCATAACCCGGAAACACACAGGGATTTCAGACGCACATAGTCCTTAACGGTCTTTTATAATTAATCAGTCATCAATCCAGGCTCAAGTCTCACTGAGATAAAACCTATTAAGACCTGACTGGTTATCCTTGTAGAGCAGGAGGAGCTCTGCAATACTCTCCACATAGTAGTCAGGCACCATCCCCAGCCGCTCCGGACAGCCACTCTCCTGATGGGCCTCAGCGTCAGCCACAGTGGACACCCCGGTCAGGGTCAGCAGGGTCTTCAGGCCACAGTTGGACCCCAGAAGGATGTCCGTGTCCAGCCAGTCCCCCACCATGAGGCAGCGGGCGCTGTCCAAGCCGAACTGGCTGGCCACACAGTCATACATGAAGTGGTTGGGTTTGCCCACAGTCTTGGCCTGGCGCTGGGCTGCGGTCTCCACAGCCTTCAGGATACACATTCAGTGTTGTTGACACTTGAACATACAGTAACAGAGATGAAAGATCTGACTTGGGTCAGTGGAAAAACCCTCATGGCTCGCTGTACGCTGCTACAGATCATTAACACAACAGTCATGTCCTTGTATGTGAGCACTACTGTGGCAGAGATGGTGCACACACCACCAACAGTATCCACAGTCTGATTGGTTCATACTCCAGCTGTTGTCTCTGCACAGACATCCTCCTTACCTGGGACAGCTTTGCCTCCTTCCAGGGGCAGTCTGGTGTCAGTGTTGGTTCCCCCCAGTAGACAGTCAGGATTGTTGAGGTACTGCAAGGCTCTGTTCAGTTTCATGTAACTGAAGTGTTCATCAAACCCAACAACCACAGCCTTCACCTCAGGGTCCAATGGCACGTTGGCCCAATCCATCTGGACACCTGATATAGGATCAGGCCCCACACCTGTCTGCTGGATTCCAACCTTCTCTAGTTCCAGCCTCATTGCATTGCTTCCTATGAGATACACTTTGCCATGCAGTGCGGAGACCTTTTTGAGGTACATTGCTGAGCATTACGCTGTTCCAAACAAATCATCCTCTGTCACGTTGAATCCCATCAATGCCAGTTTGTCTGCATACATCTTTCTAGTTTTAGTGCTGTTGTTGGTGACGAAAAACACTTTCTTTCCATTCTTCTTTAGCAGACGTCAGGGGCGCCAGGGATGGCCTGATCCCCTCGCCAGATGACACATCCATTGGGAAAACGTGTGCGTGCTGTCAACTACCGGAACCTCTTGTTCCTAACTAGATCAGTCAGTGTCCAAAAATAACTGCCAACTAACGTTACTGTAGGCTACCACTTGCTTGCAGACAACCCACGACGTGTAAAGCAAAATGTACGAGAACAATCTCCCCGACAAAAAAATGACATTCAATTTAAATGAGTACTATTTCATGTGATCTGGCATTTGAAAGTTAAGCAAAGCGTTTCCTGAACTTCGAGCATTACATCAAATCCATACTGTATAACATTTAAAACATTTAAAAATTCAAATCCATACTGTAACGCACTTCCGCACCGGTTTAAAGTGGCAGGAACGTTCATGGCTCGTCACTAGTTAACCCAGCCACACAATCATAATTCTGGCTAACCCCAGCCCATTTCTACAATTTCACATCTGATTTTAAACCTAACCTTAACCACACTGCTAACATTATGCCTAACCTTAAATTAAGATCAAAACGCTAATTATTTTAGACAAACCTGACTTTGTGGCTGTGTTATCTAGCATCCATGCGCTCTCTTCCGGGTTCCGGTAATCTTGTCCATCAGCCGGCTCTCTTTGTCTTTTTAAAATTTGATTGAACCTTTGTTTAATTAGGCAAGTCAGATAAGAACAAATTCTTATTTACAATGACGGCCTACCGGTAGCAATTGAGCCTGGGGACGAGGTTAGGTTCCTTGTGGGTCAACTTGTGCAAGCAGCAAGCAAAGCTCCATATGCATTTTTCTGTGTACACACTGCAATCATTGAATTGAATTACTTGTTGACGTGATAATATGATTATGCATCCTTGCCTCCTCTAATACAATGATAGGCTTAGACCATCTGTAATGCATTCATCCCAAGGGACAGACACCAGCCTGGGAAAAAGTGTAAAGAGAAGCTTTATTGCCAGTTAGAAATTCCCAAAACCCGTACACCAACAACAATACATTTAGAAATAATAATACTTCCATTCAGTAGTGTAGTAGACCTATATCAGCCTCTGTCAAACTCAATTGTCTTTTTTCTGCACATGACGAAGAAGGAAAAATAAGCAAGTCCCGGCAGCAATGCGCCAACATCTAGTGGAAAGCCTTCCCAGAAGAGTGGAGGCTGTTATTGCAGCAAAGGAGGGACCAACTCCATATTAATTCCTATGATTTTTGAATGAGATGTTCGACGAGCATGTGTCCACATACACTACATGACCAAAAGTACCCCAGGTTTCTAAGCACCCCTCTACTATAGAACCACCTTTTGGACTGGTCAGAGGCTGGGGGACCACAGAAGTGGTCAGGTGAGGGGTGGCAGTGCTGGCAGACATTCCCTCGTCCCTTGTACCACTCGTTGGAGGTCTGGTTGACCAGAGCTAGGAAGGTGTAGAACATGGCATAGCCCGCCAAGAGCTTGAACACGACGACCAGGAAACCCAGTATGAAGACGATCCTAAGGAAAATCAGGAACAGGTGCTGGGGAGAGACAGAGGAAATATAGTGCATTTGCAAAGTATTCAGACCCCTTGACTTTTTACACATTTTGTTGCGTTACAGCCTTATTCTAAAATGTATTAAATACTTTTTTCCCATCATCAATCTACACACAATACCCCATAATGACAAAGCAAAAACAGGTTTAGACATTTTTGCAAATGTATAAAAAAATAAATAATAATAATATCACATTACGTAAGTATTCAGACCCTTTACTCAGTACTTTGTTGAAGCACCATTGGCAGCGATTACAGCCTCGCGTCTTCTTCGGTATGACGCTACAAGCTTGGCACGCCTGTATTTGGGGAGTTTCTCCCATTCTTCTCTGCAGATCCTCTCAAGTTATGTCAGGTTGGATGAGGAGCGTCACTGCACAGCTATTTTCAGGTCTCTCCAGAGACGTTAGATCCGGTTCAAGTCGGAGTTCTAGCTGGGCCACTCAAGGACAGTTAGAGACTTGTTCCGAAACCACTCCTGCATTGTCTTGCCTGTGTGCTTAGTGTCATTGTCCTGTTGGAAGGTGAACCTACACCCCAGTCTGAGGTCCTGAGCGCTCTGGAGCAGGTTTTCATAAAGGATCTCTCTGTACTTTGCTCCGTTCATCTTTCCCTCTATCCTGACTAGTCTCCCAGTCGCTGCCACCACCATACTTCACCGTAGGGATGGTGCCAGGTTTCCTCCAGACACTTGACGCTTGGGATTCAGGCCAAATAATCTTGTTTCTCATGGTCTGAGAGTCTTTAGGTGCCTTTTGGCAAACTCCAAGTGGGCCTTTTACTGAGGAGTGGCTTCCGTCTGGGCACTTTTCCATAAAGGCCTGATTGGTGAAGTGCTGCAGAGATGGTTGTTCTTCTGGAACGTTCTCCCATCTCCACAGAGGAACTCTGGAGCTCTGTCAGAGTGACCGTCGGATTCTTGGTCACCCCCCTGACCAAGGCCCTTCTCCCCCGATTGCTCAGTTTGGCTGGGCGGCCAGCTCTATGAAGACTCTTGGTGGTTCAAAACTTCATTAAGAATGACGGAAGCCACTGTGTTCTTGGGGACCTTCTATGCCACAGACATGTTTTGGTACCCTTCCCCAGATCTGTGCCTCGACACAATCCTGTCTCGGAGCACTACAGACAATTCCTTCAACCTCATGGCTTGGTTTTTGCTCTTACTTACACTGTCAACTGAGAGACCTTATATAGACAGGTGTGTGCTTTTCCAAATCATGTCCAAATAATTACATTTACCACAGGAGGTCTCCAATCAAGTTGTAGAAACATCAATGGAAACAGGATGCACATGAGCTCAATTTCGAGTCTCATAGCAAAGGGTCTGTATACTTATGTAAATAAGGTATTTCTGTTTTTTATTTTTAATACATTTGCAAACATTTCTAAAAACCTTTTTTCACTTCGTCATTAAGGGGTATTGTGTGTAAATTGATGAGGGGGGAAAACGATTTAATCCATTTTAGAATAAGGCTGTAACGTAACAAAATGTGGAAAAAATCAAGGGGTCTGAATACTTTCTGAATGCACTGTATATATGTGGGAAGTGCATTTAACTTAGGATATAAAACTGAATAAAAATAAATAGTATTCCATCTGTAAGCTGTGCCAAAGTGTGTGGGGGTTTCTGTGGCACGTTAATGGAACTAGAAAGGTTATCATTCATTACATTTTAAAATCAGACTTGCTGTGGAAAAACTGAGGGCAGGAAAGACTAACTCCATGGAAACATCAGGCACCAACATCATTGTGTGCATGTGTATCTGTACAGTGAGGGAAAAAAGTATTTGATCCCCTGCTGACTTTGTACGTTTGCCCACTGACAAAGAAATGATCAGTCTATAATTTTAATGGTAGGTTTATTTGAACAGTGAGAGACAGAATAACAACAACAAAAAATCCTGAAAAACGCATGTCAAAAATGTTATAAATTGATTTGCATTTTAATGAGGGAAATAAGTATTTGACCCCCTCTCAATGAGAAAGATTTCTGGCTCCCAGGTGTCTTTTATACAGGTAATGAGCTGAGATTAGGAGCACACTCTTATAGGGAGTGCTTCTAATCTCAGCTTGTTACCTGTATAAAAGACACCTGTCCACAGAAGCAATCAATCAATCAGATTCCAAACTCTCCACCATGGCCAAGACCAAAGAGCTCTCCAAGGATCTCAGGTACAAGATTGTAGACCTACACAAGGCTGGAATGGGCTACAAGACCATCGCCAAGCAGCTTGGTGAGAAGGTGACAACATTTGGTGCGATTATTCGCAAATGGAAGAAACACAAAAGAACTGTCAATCTCCCTCGGCCTGGGGCGCCATGCAAGGTCTCACCTCGTGGAGTTGCAATGATCATGAGAACAGTGAGGAATCAGCCCAGAACTACACGGGAGGATCTTGTCAATGATCTCAAGGCAGCTGGGACCATAGTCACCTAGAAAACAATTGGTAACACACTACGCCATGAAGGACTGAAATCCTGCAGCGCCCGCAAGGCCCCCTGCTCAAGAAAGCACATATACATGCCCGTCTGAAGTTTGCCAATGAACATCTGAATGATTCAGAGGACAACTGGGTGAAAGTGTTGTGGTCAGATGAGATCAAAATGGAGCTCTTTGGCATCAACTCAACTCGCCGTGTTTGGAGGAGGAATGCTGCCTATGACCCCACCGTCAAACATGGAGGTGGAAACATTATGCTTTGGGTGTGTTTTTCTGCTAAGGGGACAGGACAACTTCACCGCATCAAAGGGACGATGGACGGGGCCATGTACCGTCAAATCTTGGGAGAGAACCTCCTTCCCTCAGCCAGGCCATTGAAAATGGGTCGTGGATGGGTATTCCAGCATGACAATGACCCAAAACACACGGCCAAGGCAACAAAGGAGTGGCTCAAGAAGAAGCACATTAAGGTCCTGGAGTGGCCTAGCCAGTCTCCAGACCTTAATCCCATAGAAAATCTGTGGAGGGAGCTGAAGGTTCGAGTTGCCAAGCGTCAGCCTCGAAACCTTAATGACTTGGGGAAGATCTGCAAAGAGGAGTGGGACAAAATCCCTCCTGAGATGTGTGCAAACCTGGTGGCCAACTACAAGAAACGTCTGACCTCTGTGATTGCCAACAAGGGTTTTGCCACCAAGTACTAAGTCATGTTTTGCAGAGGGGTCAAATACTTATTTCCCTCATTAAAATGAAAATCATTTTATAACATTTTTGACATGCGTTTTTCTGGATTTTTTTGTTGTTATTCTGTCTCTCACTGTTCAAATAAACCTACCATTAAAATGATAGACTGATCATTTGTTTGTCAGTGGACAAACGTACAAAATCAGCAGGGGATCAAATACTTTTTTCCCTCACTGTATATCCAGTCTTTTACCTGTATGACAAAAAGCATCCCTGCGTGCCGTTGCTGCCCATCATCATCTACATAACGGCCTCGTAGGATGCCTGACTGCACCACAGCGTGCAGTAACGTCCCCCGTCAGTAGTACCATGTCTGCTGCCATGACACACACACCCAGCAGGTAGAGAAGGAAGTACCAGGTGTTCTGAGCTCTGATGCAGTTGTTGACCCAGACACAGTGGTGGTCACACACCTGTTGCAGACTCTTGGACAACACAAAGGGAAAACATTGGATATTCAATACAGTTTGAAGACAATAATAGTGGCAGTTATACATTATCTTGTAACAATCTTAATATGTTTTATGCTGTTCTGAGAAGTGTAGTTTAGACTGTACTATGCCTATAGTAGACATTCAGAGGTACAGTACTCAGCCTTAGATCTAATGCCTGTGACTAAAAGCTGAAGGGCCAACCTGTACTACTTACTACAGTGTTTTGAGAAAGTTTGACCAGCTGACAAGGTGGACAGCTCCAGGGTGGAACATCCTCTTGTCACATGGGTATGCCTGGAGCTGGCCTGCTCGTCGCTTCTTTGTTACTGTAGCTACAGAGAAAGAGAGTATTTCATTTAATTCATGGTGGGATTGTATTGCACATTACAATGTGCACATCAGCACGACCACCACATAGATAGCAAATAGTGTGAGGAAATCTATTTGTTAACCTGTCTGAGTAGGGAAATGTCAGGAACATCATGTAGGAAACTTAGAGTAGCTACCTGGCTGTCAAGCACTGACTGACTACAAATAACTAGCTAGCTATGCTAACTTATCATTTAGTCTCCTTACATTACGAGATAATAGCTAAGCTAGATGATGATGATGAATAGTATAACAATAATCATTACAATAAACCTAGGCTAATGTAATTGTAAAAGGTGCAGGTTAGCAACAACAGGATGCTTCCTTCCACATTTCACTGACATAGCTAGCTAGCCTAGCTGTGAGTAAGCTAGCTACTTATCTTAACATTACTTCATTGAGCCATGTTGTTACTTAACCTATTTGTGGGATGTACAATTCATAATTTAAATGTGTGCCTTAACTAGTGTTGCAGTAAACTCCATTCACTTCTGTGGACCATTCTCATGCACGGTGTGGGTGGCTTCACTTCTGCTGCATGTTCATCGTCTGCTTGTTCTTCTTTTTGTTGTTCTTGTTCTTGTTGTTCTTCTTGTTCTTCTTTTGTGTTGTTGTTCTTCTTCTGTGTGTTTTATGGCAGACTACAACCTAAAAAGGTGTATTGCCGCCACCAACTGGACGGGTTTGAAACAAACAAGGTAAAAATAAAACCCATAGGTGATAGGGAAAACTAACTTAATCCACCCAAAATAAAACAATAAAAAAAAGCACATTGACAAATCCATAGCCAGTTGCTAAGTGTTTTTTGTTTGTTTTTTTAACACTGCTGTTGCTGGTGTGATGTCAAAAAAACTATAGCATCACTTCACTGCTCCTTTGGTGACGTCATGATGGACTGTTACTTGACAAATTGTAAACATGGATAAATGCATACATTATAAGTAATTGATTATGTTTTATCTCATGCATGACAAGGTTTGGTGTTAATCATTCACAGTCAAGTTAAATTAAATTCAGTCATATAGACTAAATTGCTTTAGATTTGTTTGACTTAACATGAACTTTTTGCAAAGATTGAAAATGAATGGATAAGTAGAAATGTTCACAGTTTTACCCCATTTCAATATTGTGCACCTGCTCCTCAGTTGCACACAACACAAAGGCATCATGACACAGGCTGTTGGATCTGGTTGCTGAGTTTTGCCTGCATTTTCAAACAGGCCCTGCTCTCATGTTACACATACAGTTAGTGAGAGGAGTGTTACTTAGAGGCACTTGCTCTGTATGCTATGTATTTCTTCATCTTCTCAGGGTGTTGAAAGGTAAGACTGCATCTTATTTCTAAAATCATAATGGGAGCTCAAATGAATGTGTTTTGAAACCGTTCTGGGCAGTTACAATAAGTATCTTCATTCAATAGGATTGCATTGAAGTTTTTCCAGCATCAGCAGACTGAATATTCATGAATTTTTTGGCTGTAGATGTAAACAATTCCTAGAATTACTAGTACTGTTGGGAATCTCCACAATATATTCACTTTCACACTGAGTCCCCTGCTTCAATTCAGGCGGTTGTTACATGATGATGGATCCTATCAGCTTTAGCAATTATAGTAATTTGTTTCAGTATCTAAATGACTTGATTGTTTTTGGCTCTGGGAATGAATATTGTTTTCATTTTGTTCTAGTCGGTCTCTGCTTTAAACAGGTTGATGTCTTGCCAAAACAGTCAGGTACCCACCGACCAGGCTCAGTCGTCTTACCTCAGGCTCAATGACCTGTATAATGTCACTCGGTCTCTCTTGCTCTCCCATATTCCCATATACAAGTCAAGTGACAATCTTGGGTTGGGCAAGGTGTAAGATGAGAGTTTGATTGAAGGGAACAGTGTTTGTTTGGAGATACAAGCATGGCTGTTGAATAATTCATCTGGCCCAGTATGTATAACTAGGACTGAGCTGTTACTTTTACTCAACTATGAGGTACTTTTTTCACCTTTGCTGTTTTCTGTGTTGGAAAATAAGTAACTTACATAGCTGTTTTAGCTGTCTTAGCAGTCTTAGCTGTCTTAGCAGTCTTAGCAGTATTTAGGCCATTATAAACCATATGTTATTACTGTTACTATATCCATTTGATATGACTATGTTATTACAATATTATTACTGATTTCCTTTAGAAGAAAAATGCTGAACTACTGTCACAGTAGTCCTGTTCCATGCTCCATAAATTATATAATCTCCAATTAAAGTCTCTCTCTACAATAAATCCTTGGCAGTTCTCACTCAACTCGCTGGCAGTTCTCAATTACCATTGACTGATGGCCATGTGACTAGTAACTAGCCTGCTGATTGCTTCTGTGTTGCCCAATACTCTATCTTACTGTAAATTGCCTCAGGGACAAGTTGCTGCAGCACTGTTTTAAAGTAACCCAGATCAGAGGCATTCATACGCACCACTGTGGGTGAGTCTGTGTGGATATCTCCACAACCCTAACACTAATAAAGAGGGGCATGTGTCCCTGTGCCTTTGTCCCTGCCCTGATGGGGGTGGAGGGAGATTTAAAAATTCAGCCCATAATCCCACTAATCCAGAGCAAAGTCTTAAATTGCCCCTGCTCCTTCTCAATGGGGCTGAGCATTGAGGAACACACACACACACACACACACACACACACACACACACACACACACACACTTATAGACTACCAGACACATAAGAGCGCCCAGGCACACGCTCCAATTAGTGTTTATCAACCCCTTTCTGAATGACACACACAGTGATTCTGGGCCAGTCTCCGTCCCTTGGAGGACGTCACCTAGCCGTGAGAGAGAGCAGAAAAAAAGACAGAGGAGTATTTATAGAAGAAAATGGGGGCCCTTTTTGGAGAGCGGTTTTATTAAGGAGCGGAGTAGAGCGAGGGCGTCCCAGTTTTATCATTAACACTGTGCAAACGGGCTGGAAGACTGCAAGGGCACACTCTGGGAGGAGATTCTGGAGTAACTCTGTGACAAGTCTTCATGTACTGTCACCCTTTTCTTGTGTTGCGGTGGCAGTGTGGATGACTCTGTAGAGGACTCTGTGGAGGACTCTAAAGATGGAGTATTTTGAATTGACAACCCCTCTTGTTTGAATGGGGGCTGTTGGTGTGGTCCAAGGGGCTTTTTTACTGTACAGCCAGGTTGGATACTAGCTCACAGATAGGCCACCTGCAGTTTGATACAAGATGAAGAAATTTCTACAGAACAAGAAAGGCAGATACTCTTTCAGGAACCAAAACAAGCCTGCTGTTCCTCGCTATCCATCTAAAGATGACTGTAAGTCTGTCTGTTTGAATGTCATTCACTTATTGAGACACGTTACTGTTTCAAGGCTTTGGAGGTTGAACAGCAGACACTGGCTCTGTTTTAAGGTTCATGTTACATTTTCAGACAGAATAAATATTTGTATAATTCTATATTTGGCATGTGTGACCTGTCATGTCAGGGACGTTTTTGGAAGCAAACTCGTGGAGGTCAATACATGCTGATCCTGTTTAGATGCTCTGGATAAGAGCGTCTGCTAAATGACTAAAATGTTTATAGAATGTTATAAAGGTTCACAAATTAAGCATTAGGGATTGGAGTGTATTACCACAAAAAGCACGATTATCTGCACTCCTGGATTTAAATGTGTTTTCTGTGTTTGATTATGGCAGATATTTTGTGCTTGAGTCGCTCTCATACAGGCAATAGAGTGCCCTCCGTCAGAGCCCTCCGTCAGATAGAGAGTCAGTGAATTTCGATGTACAGTAAGATGGATTAACTTTGGAAGAGAGCACTTCATGCTCTTCAAGGTCAAATACTCTGAGATGCCTTTGGAGTTGTGAACAAGGTCAGCGACCCCAAGGGTTCGACAGGAGATCAGCCCCCCACTGAGAGCACCATTCTGCTTCTCTCATTCTCATCTCAATCCAGAACATCTTTCTGTGTGTTTCTTCATCTTCCTCTCCTCTTCGTCATTCTTCTTCTTCTCTCATGTAGTCATTGCGATGCCGACATCCAATCAGGGCTGGCCAGAGGAGTTTGGCTTTCAGCTGGGAGGAAGTGGTCCTAGCTACATCCTGTCTGTGGAGGAGGGGAGCAGTGCCTACCTGGCGGGCCTGCAGCCAGGTGACCAGGTCAGAGAGATTCTAGGTCCTAAACTAAACCAAAATTATTTTTATCCTTTGTTTAACCATTATTTAACACGGCAAGTCAATTGACAAATATGCAGTTAATAGTATTATGTTAATACTTCGATAATATTATGATGATAGTGTAATAGTATGATCAGGGATTTATACTGGAAAAGCTGTTTCTGGGTGTCTTCATTAAATGGTCTTTCTGACCAGGTGCTGGAGATCGAGGGCCAGAATGTGTCCACTCTGGGAGTCCAGGCTGTCATCTCCATCGCTCAGACCCAGAGGAACATCCCTCCCAGCATCGGAGTGGTGTCTCGCATCCAGCAGGTCTGAACTCGCTCTGACTGGGACTCACCTGGCACCATCATACTGTAGTAGCACAATGTTTGATACTTCTAATTGATTTCTTGTCAATATTTCGGTATTACTGCTTGTGCCTACTGAAGATCTGACTCGCTGTATTTCTGATACCTCATGTAACCCCAGAAACTGTAGTGGCAATGCTGAATTTGATGTGCTAATTTCATTGGCAAGGCCATACTTTTCAAGTCATTAGTCAAAATGATTTCTCTCTATCTTGATATAATACAGTGAAAGTGAAATAAGAATTCAATCTCTGCTTCTCAGATGGACATCACCCCGGGTCCTGACGGTCGGTTTGGCTTCACCATCGTAGGAGACTGCCCCCTCCTGGTGGAGGACTGTTCCCCCTGCTCTCCGGCGGGACGGGGTGGCCTGCGGGCCGGTGACTACGTCATGGAGGTCAACGGGATCCCAGTGAGGCAGCACGAGATGGCGGCAGCACTGATCAAGGCGTCCCAGGGGCGTACGCTGAGGCTGGGGGTGCTGTGTCTGGGGCCCAGACAGAAAGTACGCAGCAGTGGGAGTATGGATGGGATACAGTCTGGGGGAGACGGGATGAGGAAGGACCGCAAACACAAGGCCCTGGAGTTCAACAGGAAGGTGAGGCTTTCTTTAAACTAACTGTTGTATGAGTTATACAGGGGAACATTGATGTCCAGAGAAAACAACAGTTGAACAACAGTTTGAACAGCAAAGATACTGAGCTTACTTCCTCAGTCAGATAATTGGAAGCTTCTTTGTAAATGTATGCAATGTTTCTTTAGGGAGGCTGTATACTATGCGCCCTTCAACAACAATTGTTATTGATATCTTTCAGATTGACCAGATTTTGGGGGAGGAGCCTGAGGTGAAGGAGAGGCTGTTTGCGGTGCTGAAGCAGTATGCTGCGGAGAAGAAGGTTGATTGGCTGGCCTCTGTCCTCCCAGACATCCTCACCACTGACGAGCAGCAGATGCTCATCGGCAACATCAGGTACCAGAGTCTCTGCTTTCTGGGTATCATCCAGACTGTGTTCAGTATATGCTCTACCACCTGTACTCCATTGTGAACATCACTCAGGCCCACGGAGATGTACATGAAATCCTTATTCCCATTTAGACACCCTAGTACAGCCCAGGTGGGATGCAGCCTTCTACAATCCCCATTTCAGAGTCCCAGTGAAAAGTTAGTGTGCGATGGGTGATGAGTGTTTATGAGTGGGTGATGAGTGATGAGTGGGTGATGAGGCTTTTCCTTTTGCTCATTTTGCTGGTGGAGGGATTTACGGGGGGTCTTAATTAGTGTCAACCATTATCACACTGTGCTTTAGGTGGACGCCATCTGCTGCAGACAGGGCTCAGGGTAAACCCACAGTGACCCTCCTGTTAGGTCAAACTGGTAGGGGTTTGAGTGAAACTGCATAGCCTCAGAGCCAAAATGGAGACTAGTCTTGAGCCAAATCAAATGGGTTAGTGACAGACCTGCCAGATAGGATTTGCCGGTGTTCACAATAATCACTGGTTGAGTGCCATTGATGATCAGAAGTTAAGCTCAACCAAGGCAAAGCCAGTTTTAGTGTGGCCGTTTCAAATTCGACCTGATGTATACACATTTTGCCAGCTCTGTTTTTGTCTGAGATCAGCTCAAGGATCTGCCAATATTCTAATCATTACTGTCTCTGCCTTTTTGCATGAGATTTGTTTGTTTGTGACCTCAACTGAACTCAGAGAATGAATGCTGGCAACTATGGCTGAAGACTCATATTGTCAGACATTTCAATGAAGAAATACTTGCATAATAATTTATCTTATGTCAGTGTGTGAAAATGAGCAACAAGACTCTCACTAAACCCTTAATCCAAGTACACTAAACCCTTAATCCAAGTGCACTTTTTCCTTTAGATGTGTGGAGATTACTGTTACTTCCATACCCTATGAAGGGAGTTAGTTAGAGAGGGAGATGGGCATCTGTCATATGAGATTAAAAGTCTTTAATCTGATTGGTTGGTATGCGGAATCCATCTGAGGGATTGGTTGGTATGCGGAATCCATCTGAGGGAGTGGTAGGTATGAGGAATCCATCTAATGGATTGGTTGGTATGAGGAATCCATCTGAGGGATTGGTTGGTATGAGGAATCCATCTGAGGGATTGGTTGGTATGAGGAATCCATCTGAGGGATTGGTTGGTATGAGGAATCCATCTAAGGGATTGGTTGGTATCAGGAATCCATCTGAGGGATTGGTTGGTATGAGGAATCCATCTGAGGGATTGGTTGGTATGAGGAATCCATCTGAGGGATTGGTTGGTATGAGGAATCCATCTGAGGGATTGGTTGGTATGAGGAATCCATCTAAGGGATTGGTTGGTATCAGGAATCCATCTGAGGGATTGGTTGGTATGAGGAATCCATCTGAGGGATTGGTTGGTATGAGGAATCCATTTGAGGGATTGGTTGGTATGAGGAATCCATCTAAGGGATTGGTTGGTATCAGGAATCCATTTGAGGGATTGGTTGGTATCAGGAATCCATTTGAGGGAATGGTTGGTATGAGGAATCCATCTGAGGGAATGTGGACCATGTGGTCATCCGGCTGGGGTCTTACCACAGTGGGGAAACTTTACCAATGAGCTATATCCATGCCACAGCTTTGATTATCTGACCATAACCTCTCTTTACTCGAGGGAGTCAACTACACAGAGGTAAATAAGGTGGACGTGGTTGATTGTGTGGATTGTAGTTCCACGTAACGCAGTTGAATCATCTCAGCGTCACTTACTGGTATATCAGGTAGGTAGTGATACCTTATGACTGGGGCCTTGAGTTTTTCTTGACCACGTGACCAGACCAGAAAAAAACTGTGTCCTAGTGATATGATTAGATACCTAGTTATAGAAATTGTTATACTGTAAGATACGGTACTATTTAAGGTTATGTGTGAATAATTTAATATTTAAACGCAAAGCTATTTTGTCCAATAAGAACATAAGGCAGTGATTCCAGATCACCAGAGGACAGCGAGACTTTCCTTTGGCATCTTTCTAAATATAGACTGAGTGGCATTTAACAGACCACGGAGATGTTTCTTTTAGTCCACTGACTCTCTTCCTCTCTCTCGTGTCCCTCGCTCTCCTCCTCCTCCCTCTCTCTTTCCATCTCTCTCTTCCACCTCCATCTCTCTCTTTCTCTGTTACTCTCTCTCGTGTGCTCTCCCTCCCTCTTTCTCTCACTCTCTCTGAGGGTTTTCTGTGATGGATTTTATCCTCATTATTCTGCTTTAAGCTCTTGCTCATCTGTGGTTGGTGAGAGTTCCCTGCTGGCGATGGTTCCTGGATGCACTATGCTGATTCTACCCTATACCATAATAATGCATTATTATTTCAAAATTCATTTTGTGAACCTATGCACTTACGTTTATTGTTTTATAATCCTGATTCTGAATTATGACAGAGTACTAACTCTAATGAGCTGTTTTGGGTGGGTACGTTTTTTTTATTATTGGTTGTTTTGAACTGTGGTACTTGCAGTTGTCTTGCAGTCCTGTCTTGCTGTTTCAGTACAGGTAGGGGCACCGCAGTCAGTGTAATGTCATACTTGTCATATGTGGGCAGATAATTACCCTGGTACAGTACTGTCCCTGTGCACTTTTTTTCTGAGGGGTATTGTGTGTTGGATGGCAGCTCTTTGTCAGAGACTTGTTTTAATGTTTCAACTATTTATTGTTGTGCAATGTGTTAATGCAGAGTTCTGAATCAGTGTTAATGGTATTATTCTTGCCTGTATATTGACTCTCATCACTTGAATAGATCAACATGAAATATTCTAGGATTTTGTACCAGATTATACGATACTTTTTGTCTCTGGCAATTCCTAGAATAAGCGATAAACTACAACTCCTAATAAGTGATGGGGCTTTTTTATTATCTACTGAAGGGCCCTCTTCCTGGAGAGCTACTGTCCTGTAGGTGTTCACTCTAACCCTGTTCCTGGAGAGCTACCGTCCTGTAGGTGTTCACTCTAACCCTGTTCCTGGAGAGCTACCATCCTGTAGGTGTTCACTCTAACCCTGTTCCTGGAGGGCTACCGTCCTGTAGGTGTTCACGCTAACCCTGTTCCTGGAGAGCTACCGTCCTGTAGGTGTTCACTCTAACCCTGTTCCTGGAGGGCTACCGTCCTGTAGGTGTTCACGCTAACCCTGTTCCTGGAGAGCTACCGTCCTGTAGGTGTTCACTCTAACCCTGTTCCTGGAGAGCTACCGTCCTGTAGGTGTTCACTCTAACCCTCTTCCTGGAGACCTACCATCCTGTAGGTGTTCACTCTAACCCTGTTCCTGGAGACCTACCGTCCTGTAGGTGTTCACTCTAACCCTGTTCCTGGAGAGCTACCGTCCTGTAGGTGTTCACTCTAACCCTCTTCCTGGAGAGCTACCGTCCTGTAGGTGTTCACTCTAACCCTGTTCCTGGAGAGCTACCGTCCTGTAGGTGTTCACTCTAACCCTGTTCCTGGAGAGCTACCGTCCTGTAGGTGTTCACTCTAACCCTGTTCCTGGAGAGCTACCATCCTGTAGGTGTTCACTCTAACCCTGTTCCTGGAGAGCTACCGTCCTGTAGGTGTTCACTCTAACCCTGTTCCTGGAGACCTACCGTCCTGTAGGTGTTCACTGTAACACTGTTCCTGGAGACCTACCGTCCTGTAGGTGTTCACTCTAACCCTCTTCCTTGAGAGCTACCATCCTGTAGGTGTTCACTCTAACCCTCTTCCTGGAGAGCTACCGTCCTGTAGGTGTTCACTCTAACCCTCTTCCTGGAGAGCTACCGTCCTGTAGGTGTTCACTCTAACCCTGTTCCTGGAGAGCTACCGTCCTGTAGGTGTTCACTCCAACCCTGTTCTTGGAGACCTACCGTCCTGTAGGTGTTCACTCTAACCCTGTTCCTGGAGACCTACCGTCCTGTAGGTGTTCACTCTAACCCTGTTCCTGGAGAGCTACCGTCCTGTAGGTGTTCACTCTAACCCTGTTCCTGGAGAGCTACCGTTCTGTAGGTGTTCACTCTAACCCTGTTCCTGGAGAGCTACCGTCCTGTAGGTGTTCACTCCAACTCTGTTCCTGGAGACCTACCGTCCTGTAGGTGTTCACTCTAACCCTGTTCCTGGAGAGCTACCGTCCTGTAGGTGTTCACTCTAACCCTGTTCCTGGAGAGCTACCGTCCTGTAGGTGTTCACTCTAACCCTGTTCCTGGAGACCTACCGTCCTGTAGGTGTTCACTCTAACCCTGTTCCTGGAGACCTACCGTCCTGTAGGTGTTCACTCTAACCCTCTTCCTGGAGAGCTACCATCCTGTAGGTGTTCACTCCAACCCTGTTCCTGGAGACCTACCGTCCTGTAGGTGTTCACTCTAACCCTGTTCCTGGAGAGCTACCGTCCTGTAGGTGTTCACTCTAACCCTGTTCCTGGAGAGCTACCGTCCTGTAGGTGTTCACTCTAACCCTCTTCCTGGAGAGCTACCGTCCTGTAGGTGTTCAATCTAACCCTCTTCCTGGAGACCTACCGTCCTGTAGGTGTTCACTCCAACGCTGTTCCTGGAGACCTACCGTCCTGTAGGTGTTCACTCTAACCCTGTTCCTGGAGAGCTACCATCCTGTAGGTGTTCACTCTAACCCTGTTCCTGGAGAGCTACCGTCCTGTAGGTGTTCACTCTAACCCTCTTCCTGGAGAGCTACCATCCTGTAGGTGTTCACTCTAACCCTCTTCCTGGAGAGCTACCATCCTGTAGGTGTTCACTCTAACCCTGTTCCTGGAGAGCTACCGTCCTGTAGGTGTTCACTCTAACCCTGTTCCTGGAGAGCTACCATCCTGTAGGTGTTCACTCCAACCCTGTTTCTGGAGAGCTACCATCCTGTAGGTGTTCACTCTAACCCTGTTCCTGGAGACCTACCGTCCTGTAGGTGTTCACTCTAACCCTGTTCCTGGAGAGATACCGTCCTGTAGGTGTTCACTCTAACCCTGTTCCTGGAGAGCTACCGTCCTGTAGGTGTTCACTCTAACCCTGTTCCTGGAGAGCTACCGTCCTGTAGGTGTTCACTCCAACCCTGTTCCTGGAGAGCTACCATCCTGTAGGTGTTCACTCCAACCCTGTTCCTGGAGAGCTACCGTCCTGTAGGTGTTCACTCCAACCCTTTTCCTGGAGAGCTACCGTCCTGTAGGTTCACTCCAACCCTGTTCCTGGAGAGCTACCGTCCTGTAGGTGTTCACTCCAACCCTGTTCCTGGAGAGCTACCGTCCTGTAGGTTTTCACTCCAACCTTTATCTAGCACACCTGATTTGAATAATTAGCTGGTTGATAAGCTGAATCAGGTAAGTTACAACTGGGGTTGGAGTGAAAACCTACAGGAGGGTAGCTCTCCAGGGAATGCCTACTCTGTGAATTGTGCAATAACTCAATTCGCCCTCGCACTCCTTCAAACAACACAATTTTGGAAACTTTGTCAAAGGGTAAAGTCTACAAAACTTAGTCCACTCTGTTCATAACAGATTCCAGTTTTGGAAACCGAAAACTGTATTGAGATCAAATGTTTCATTGATGACAAACTTAGCAGAATGGCGGACAAAATCCATCTCGCTCCATCTTCTCGCGCTGACGGCCACTGGGCTTCCTCTCATCACCATATTTGGCAGTAAGTGGAAACGCCAACCGGATGCTTCACATTTGTTCATCCGGTGAAATATCTTTCTCATTGGTTTATCTGCGGTTGTAGTCTGTGAAAATGTTACCCTAAAAATGACTGAGCTGAAGGGGTTATTGATCATTTGATTGATCAATAGATTTCTGTTGGATGTTTTGGTACAGTATATGACGAATTGTTGCCATATTGATTGTGTTTTGAGGAAGCAGAGGAAGGGAATCTAAACTGTCTTCTTTAATGTGGTGGTGTAGAAGTACTGTGAGTGCAGGGATCAATCCAACAGCCTCCTAATGCAGTCAATTATAGCATTACTCTATCTAGCAACAATCCTGGGCCAACAGCCTCCTCATTCAGTGAATTATAGCATTACTCTATCTAGCAACAGCCTCCTCATACGTTTACAGTCAATTATAAACTGGTCCTGGATGCTGATTGTCTGACAGCCATGGTATATTAGACTGTATATCACGGGTATGACAAAACATTTCTTATTACTGCTCTAATTATGTTGGTAACCAGTTATAACAGCAATAAAGCACCTCAGGGGTTTGACCAGCTGACAGGGTTGAATCGAGCCTAAGAACAGCCTTAGCCGTGGTAAATTGGCATACCACACCCCGTCGGGCCTTATTGCTTAATTATCGCATTACTCTATCTAGCAAATCACTTTACAATTTACATCCACTGTAGACCACTGATCTTCCCTCATAGGTCATTGTCATATTGCACTCTCATTCCAAGGCTCCATTTCCAGTCAGTTTAAGAGTGTATTAGAGAAGTAAAGGATTCAGTTGTCTGATCACATCCATTCCAATCAGTGGTGGAAAAAGTTTCCAATAGTCATACTTGAGTAAAAGGAAATATACCTTAATAGAAAATGACTCAGGTAAAAGTGAACGTCAGCAAGTAAAATACTACTCATGTTGACTCCAATGCTTCCCACAGTTGTGTCAAGTTGTCTGGATGTCCTTTGAGTGGTGGGCCATTCTTGATATATCCGGGAAACTGTTGAGAGTGAAAAACCCAGCAGCGTTGCCGTTTTTTACACAAATCGGTGCGCCTGGTACCTACTACCATACCCCATTCAAAGGCCCTTAAATATTTTGTGTTGCCCATTCATCCCCCAAATGGCCAACATACACAAAGTCTAAATTGTCTCAAGGCTTAAAAATCCTTCTTTAACCTGTCTCCTCCCATTCATCTACACTGATTGAAGTGGATTTAACAGGTGACATCAATAAGGGATCATAGCTTTCACCTGTATTCACCTGGTCAGTCTGTCATGGAAAAGTGTTCCTAATCTTTTGTACACTCAGTGTATATCTATGTAGGTAGGAGATACGGGCAGCAATGCAAAGAGTAACAAACATCAGTTTCTAGAGCTCTCCTTTCCTTTCTGATTGTTTGCATGCTGTGGGTAAGAGACTGGTCACAAGTGTTATGACAAACCAAGACTGTCTGATCTTAGTGTTGGTAGCTGACTGGAAAATTGGCAATAGAATACAATATTCTTGTGTACTGTTGGTTGCCTATGATGTTACTGTAGAGGTCTAATATATAAATATTATACACTCTAAAATGAGGGGTTCAACAAGGGTTCTTCTAAGATCCTCAAAGTTCTTTGAAGAACCTTAAGGTTCTTGGCAATGAAAATTGCCCCCAAAAGGTTCTTCTAAGAACCCCATTGGAGGTGGGGTTCATCGAGGAACCTATTTAGTTAGTGGTGGTTCTTGCAGGAAACTAAAACATTTGGATTTGAATTTCAAATGACAGCAGGTGCAGTCACTTAACTGAAAAATGTAAAGATCTCAATTTAAGGTAAGGTTTGTCCCTTGTATGATCTAAATTGATATTGTTTTATGATGATACCATCTATCTTTTCATATTTGTGCAAATCTTTCTAAAACAGAAAATGGACACCATTCAATGTATATCAATCAATAAAGAGGTAAGAATATGTACTGTAGGCTATAAGAATATGTTGAAGGCTAGCTGTATTGGGTGCAGATGACTGAACTGCTCACTTTTGTGTCTGTGTCTGCAGGTATACAGACGAGAAGGCATACAAAGGTATGTCAATTGGTATGGTATGTTATGCAGATCATATGTACCAACCTCCTCCCTTACCTCTTCAATGAATATACCATATATTGACAAGGTATGTGTATGAAAACCATTATCAAAACAGTTTTTTTTCATTCAAATTTATTACAAAAACCAAAGTATGAATACGATGGTGTGCATGTTTTGTTAAACATCTGTATAATTACTATTTTTTGGATTCAAAGACTTCCCCCTCCCTACACCTCTGACCACCTTTGAAACCTGTTCAATCACCATGCACTGAAAAATCATTCTGACTATGGATACTGTTAGGTGCCTCCTAAGAAGAGGTAGGTGCAGGAGTCAGGAGCAGGACAGCAAGGAATTTCCAGTAGCATAATCGTTTATTGAACGTCCCAAAACATGACAACAACAGGTGGGGAAACACACCCAACGAAGTCGCCACACACAGGGAAATAAACGTAACACACGGAGGAGAAACCTCTACTCCTAAATACACTACAAACGGTACAACACGACCGTGAGGAAAAAAACCCTGTGGCGCATACACGCACCCCTGGCAGAGCAACAACAGCAAATAATCCCGCACAAATTATAGCAGGCAGCGGAGGTTAATAAACACACCAAAATTAGCGAAGGCGTAAACAGGTGTAAACAAAACAGACACAAAGGAAAATAAAAAATGGATCGGTAGCAGCTAGTAGGCCGGCGACGACGACCGCCGAGCACCGCCTGAACAGGGAGAGGAGCCACCTTCGGTGGAAGTCGTGACAGTACCCCCCCCCCCCCGACGCGCGCCGACGCCGGCCTTGAGGACGACCCGGAGGACGAGGCGCAGGGCGATCCGGATGGAGGCGGTGAAACTCACTCAGCAGAGATGGGTCCAAGACGTCCTCCACCGGCACCCAGCATCTCTCCTCCGGACCGTACCCCTCCCAATCCACGAGGTACTGCAGGCCCCTCACCCAACGCCTGGAATCCAGTATGGATCGCACTGCATACGCTGGTGCCCCCTCGATGTCCAGGGGGGGCGGAGGGACCTCCCGTACCGCAGCTTCTTGAAGCAGACCAGCTACCACCGGCCTGAGGAGAGACACATGAAACAAGGGGTTAATACGGTAATAAGGGAGTTGCATTAACCAATAACACACCTTCACCCATTCCTCCACCACCGGAGCCTTGGTCTGGCTCGGATGCCATGGTACCAGGACTGGCTGATACCCCAACATGCACTGAAAGGGCGAAAGGTTAGTTGAGGAGTGGCGGAGTGAGTTCTGGGTCATCTCGGCCCATGGAACGTACATTGCCCACTCCCCTGGCCGGTCCTGGCAATACAACCGCAGAAACCTACCCACATCCTGGATTACACTCTCCACCTGCACCTTACTCTCGGGGTGAAAACCCGAGGTCAGGCTGACCAAGACCCCCAGATGCTCCATAAACACCTTCCAAACCCGGGATGTGAACTGGGGACCCCGATCAGAAACTATGTCCTCAGGCACACCATAGTGCTGGAAGACGTGTGTAAACAGGGCCTCCGCAGTCTGTAGGGCCATAGGGAGACCGGGCAAAGGGAGGAGACGACAGGACTTAGAAAACCGATCCACAACAACCAAAAACGTGGTGTTGCCCTGGGACGGAGGAAGATCGGTCAGGAAGTCCACTGACAGGTGTGACCAAGGCCGCTGTGGAACGGGGAGGGGTTGTAACTTCCCTCTAGGCAGGTGTCTAGGAGCCTTGCACTGAGCGCACACCGAACAGGAGGAGACATAAACCTTCACGTCCTTAGCTAAAGTGGCCCACCAGTACTTCCCCCTAAGGCATCGCACCGTCCTATCGATACCCGGATGACCAGAGGAGGGTAATGTGTGAGCCCGCCGAATCAACCTGTCGCAAACACCAAGCGGGACGTACTTCTGTCCAGCTGGACACTGAGGTGGAGTAGGCTCTGACCGAGATGCCCGCTCGGTGTCCGTGTCCACCTCCAACACCACCGGTGCCACCTATCACGAGGCCAGAAGTATGGTGGTGGGATCGATGAACCGCTCCTCTGTATCATACAGACGGGACAGTGCGTCTGCCTTAGCGTTCTGGGAACCTGGTCTATACGAGATCGTAAATCTGAATCGGTTAAAAAACATAGCCCACCTTGCCTGGCGAGGGTTCAGTCTCCTCGCCGCCCGGATGTACTCCAGATTACGGTGGTCAGTCCAGATGAGGAAAAGGTGTTGAGCCCCCTCAAGCCAATGTCTCCACACCTTCTGAGCTTTTACGACAGCCAGCAACAACCGGTCCCCCACGTCATAGTTACGCTCCGCCGAGCTGAGCTTCCTCAAAAAAGAAAGCGCAGGGGCGGAGCTTCGGTGGCGCGCCCAAGTGCTGTGAGAGTACGGCTCCAATCCCAGCCTTGGATGTGTCCACCTCCACCATGAATGCTAAAGAGGGATCCGGATGAGCCAACACTGGAGCCTCGGTAAACAGAGTCTTCAAGTGACAAAATGCTCTGTCTGCCTCAGCCGACCACCGCAGACGCACCGGTCCCCCCTTCAGCAGTGAGGTAATGGGAGCAGCCACCTGCCCAAAACCCCGGATAAACCTCCGGTAGTAATTGGCAAACCCTAAAAACCGCTGCACCTCCTTTACAATGGTGGGAGTCGGCCAATTACGCACGGCAGCAATGCGGTCACACTCCATCACCCACCCTGATGTGGAAATGCGATACTCCAGGAAGGAGACGGCCTGTTGGGAGAACACGCATTTCTCAGCCTTGACATACAGGTAAGGCTCCAACAGTCACTCAAGTACCCTGCGCACCAGAGACACATGCGCGGCGCGTGTGGTAGAATATATCAGAATGTCATCGATATAAGCCACCACACCCTGCCGGTGCAGGTCCCTGAGAATCTTGTCTACAAAGGATTGGAAGACGGCTGGAGCATTCTTCAACCCGTACGGCATGACGAGGTACTCATAATGGCCGGATGTGGTACTAAACGCTGTCTGCCACTCATCTGCCTCCCGGATACACACCAAGTGATACGCGCTCTTGAGATCCAGTTTTGTGAAGAAGCGTGCTCCGTGAAATGACTCAATCGCTGTGGCGATGAGAGGTAGCGGGTAACTGTACCCCACCGTAATGGAATTTAGATCTCTATAGTCAATGCACGGACGCAGACCTCCCTCCTTCTTCTTCACAAAAAAGAAACTCGAGGAGGCGGGTGACGTGGAGGGCCGAATGTACCCCTGCCTCAGAGATTCAGAGACATATGTTTCCATAGCCACCGTCTCCTCCTGTGACAGGGGATACATGTGACTCCGGGGAAGTGCAGTGTTTACCAGGAGGTTTATCGCACAATCCCCACGTCTATGGGGTGGTAATTGGGTCACCCTCTTTTTACAGAAAGCGATAGCCAAATCGGCATATTCGGGGGGAATGCGCACGGTGGAGATTTGGTCTGGACTCTCCACCGTCGTTGCACCGATGGAAACTCCCACACACCTACCTGAGCACTCCTCTGACCACCCCTTTAGAGCCCTCGGTTGCCATGAAATAGTGGAGTTGTGAAAGGCCAACCAGAGAATTCACAGCACCACCGGAAACGCAGGAGAATCAATGAGGAAGAGACTAATTCTCTCCTCATGATCGCCTCGCGTAACCATGTCCAGTGGAGCCGTGGCCTCCCTGACCAACCCTGACCTTAATGGTCGACTATCTAGGGAGTGCACGGAGAAGGGTTTGTCCATCTGAACCAGGGGAATCCCTAACCTATGCGCGAAATCGCGGTCCATAAAATTCCCTGCTGCGCCTGAATCTACTAGCGCCTTATGCTGGGAATGGGGGGAAAACTCATCTCAATGCACGGACGCAGACCTCCCTCCTTCTTCTTCACAAAAAAAGAGCTCCTCCTTCGATCGCCCTTGCTGCAGCGGCCCCTAACTCCATGGGTGTTGTAGCGGAGGCGCTGGGGGGTGGAACCAACAGGACCCGATCCAGACGGCCCCGCGTAGCCAGCAAGTTGTCCAACCTTATGGACATGTCCACTAGCTGGTCCAGGGTGAGGGTGGCGTCTCTGCATGCTAGCTCCCTGCGGACGTCCTCACGTAAATTGCACCGATAGTGGTCGATCAGGGCCCTGTCGTTCCACCCCACACCGGCGGCCAAGGTCCTGAACTCCAGAGCGAAGTCCTGTGCGCTCCTCATCTCCTGCCGTAAATGGAACAGACGTTCATCCGCCGCTCGACCCTCAGGTGGATGGTCGAACACGGCCCGGAAGCGGCGGGTGAACTCTGGGTAGTGGTCCCTTGCCAAGTCTGGTCCATCCCAGACCGCGTTGGCCCACTCCAGAGCTTTGCCTGACAGGCAGGAGACGAGGGCGTTCACGCTCTCACCTCCTGAAGGAGCCGGGTGAACGGTTGCCAGGTAAAGATCCAGTTGGAGCAGGAACCCCTTGCAGCCGTCCCATCGTACTCCCTCGGGAGCACGAGCCGAATACCGCTGGGGCTAGACAACGTCGGAGAAGGTGGGGGTGCTGGTTGGAGTGTGGCTGATGGAAGGGTAGGGAGGCCACCCCTCTCCCATCTCTCCATTGTCGCCATCACTTGATCCATGGCGGTCCCCAGACGGTGGAGAACTGTGGTGTGGTGTTGCACGCGCTCCTCCATGGAAGTGGAGAGCGCGTCAGCTCCTGCTGACTCCACGATGTGGTGCGGGATTCTGTTAGGTGCCTCCTAAGAAGAGGTAGGTGCAGGAGTCAGGAGCAGGACAGCAAGGAATTTCCAGTAGCACAATCGTTTATTGAACATCCCAAAACATGACAACAACAGGTGGGGAAACACACCCAACGAAGTCGCCACACACAGGGAAATAAACGTAACACACGGAGGAGAAACCTCTACTCCTAAATACACTACAAACGGTACAACACGACCGTGAGGAAAAAAACCCTGTGGCGCAAACACACACCGATAGCAGAGTAACAACAGCAAATAATCCCGCACAGAATATAGCAGGCAGCGGAGGTTAATTAACCCACCGAAATTAACTAATAGGACACAGGTGTAAACAAAACAGACAGACACAAACGAAAAGGAAAAATGGATCGGTAGCAGCTAGTAGGCCGGCGACGACGACCGCCGAGCACCGCCCAAACAGGGAGAGGAGCCACCTTCGGAGGAAGTCGTGACAGATACGGAGAACATCAACACATTAACATCCACATGCTGGGAGTTTAACTCAGATTTTGATTTTTGTATTCTGCTTTGCCACTAAAATCATAATAAACACTGATAACTAAAATATTGTGTTATTGTTATTGTTATGCGTATTATTAATAATAATAATAATAACAGGGGAGGGCGGTATTTCAAAAATGTAAAAAGGTTCTTTGAGGATCCAATAAAAGGGGTTCTTCGAAGAACTTATAGGGGTTCCCCCCACAGTTTCAATTTGAAAACTCCCAAAGGATACTCCAGGTACCTTTTCTTTTTAGAGTGTAGATGTTGACGTTCCATAATGTGATATCAGAGAGACTGACCTTGTTTATTGACTTTCTGTCTAACATCTGTGTCTGATGGCCATTGACCAACGACACAGTGACCCTAGTCACTGGTTTTTAAACCACATGATGATATCCTAAATCTCTCGGCTCAACCTTTAATGTTCACCGGTCGTTTAGTGAAGGGCAGAGTAAGGCAGAGTCAGGCAGGCATGTGGCAAAGCAAAGCAAGAAATGGCAACAGTCTCTCACATCTGGAATAGAAATAAATTGAGGTCTTCCAGTTAGATTTCTGCTCGTCATTCCTCCCTTTGGAGAGATCCCTCCACCTGTCTTAGATTATTATAGAGCACCACTCTACTCTGCTGCAAATGAGGTCATATTAGTTGAAATCTCAATTAGTTCCAAAGGTAAGACGGTTTCCACAACTTTTATGATGAGGTGGCTGTTTGGAAAGAGAACCTCGCATTTCACAGTGAAATTCAGTTGTAGTGGTGGTGACGGATGAGGTTTTCTCAGAAATATCACTGAATGACACAAGGATGGCAGATGGTATGGCTAGAAACATAGAAAGTTAGCAGAGAGAGAGCAACTGTGTGGTTCGGTGAGAGACAAAGCTAAATGATGCTGCCTAAGTACAGCACAACAATAATGAACCACAGTTCAGATAAGTGTCCACAAATAACTTTCCATAGACCAGCAAGAGTTCTAAATATATCTCCTTGTGTCTGGATAACTCAGTAGCACTGTGGAGTAATCATGGCTAATTAGCAGAGCATTCCCCTGTGGTGGCTAGAATCCTTATTGTCTCTGAAGAACTTCTCTGTGTCCTATTTGCTTGATTTAGCTGCCCAGCTTGTTTTTATCTGCATAATTAGCTAGTTCATTTTTTACATGTGTTTCTGCAAGTTCCTTCTCTCTCTCTCTCTCTCTGTGTGTGTGTTCTGTTCTGTTTATGTTATATTATAATTACGTGGCCAGTTAGTTTGGTTCCCTTAATTCTCCACTTCATTATAAATTATGTCTGGCCACTCGTCATCTGATTCATCTAATCATGGGAACAAAAGCTAGGAGATACTCAGAGGGGTCAACAATACCAGGGCCAGGGGTGACACACTGAAGGGCCAGGGATGACACATTGAATCACCAGCATGATTCATTTTCTCTGTGTTTATCAGCTCAATCTGATTACAGTCATATTTATTATTATCATTATATTCAATCGTTTGATTATATTAATTAATTATATTTATATGTACGCACATGATCTGTGTTGGATTATGTTAATTTGTTTGAATTCCCATTAACAATTTATCTGTATTGATGCAATGTTAATTTGTTTGAATTCTCATGAACAATTTAATCTGTATTGGTGCAATGTAAAAATGTTTGAATTCCCATTAGCAATCCATCTGTATTGATGCCATGTTTATTTGTTTGAATTCCCATTAACAATCCATCTGTATTGATGCCATGTTTATTTGTTTGAATTCCCATTAACAATCCATCTGTATTGATGCGATGTTAATTTGTTTGAATTTACATTAACAATCCATCTGTATTGATGCAATGTTAATTTGTTTGAATTTACATTAACAACCCATCTGTATTGATGCAATGTTAATTTGTTTGAATTCTCATGAACAATTTAATCTGTATTAATGTGATGTTAATTTGTTTGAATACCATTAACAATCCGTCTGTATTGATGCGATGTTGTTCCCACACGTTCCTGTTTTAACCAGCTGTCAGCTGTCTTCTGTGTGTGCGTGTCTGTGTGTTTTTGTACGTGTGTGTGTGTGGGTGGTGTGTGTGTGGTGTGTGGGTGGTGTGTGTGTGGTGTGCTGCCCTCTTGGCTGTTCCTGATCACTGAATGAGTTGTTTTCATCTTCAGCTGTTGCTTTTCCATCTCAGTGTGGCTGTGATGAGCCCTATGCTTTACATCATCAATTAGCACATCATCAGTTCTAGGATGAACATGACACCGCTATTCTCTTGGTTATGTCACTAAAGACAAACAGACCAGACATGATGGCTTTTATCAGTGTTGTTATCTACACGATGAGAAGATGATAGTCCTTCACCTCGTATCATTCTCCCTCTGAGAATCATTCTGCCCAGACAAGTCACAGCTCAGAGTGATGCTCAGAAAATATATTGTTCCGCTCTTCAGACACAGACAGACAGACAGACAGACAGACAGACAGACAGACAGACAGACAGACAGACAGACAGACAGACAGACAGACAGACAGACAGACAGACAGACAGACAGACAGACAGACAGACAGACAGACAGACAGACAGACAGACAGACAGACAGACAGACAGACAGATAGACAGATAGACAGACAGACAGACAGACAGACAGACAGACAGACAGACAGACAGACAGACAGACAGATAGATAGATAGATAGATAGATAGATAGATAGATAGATAGATAGAGAGGGATGACAGAGAGAGTGGGAGTAAGAGAGGGAGAGAGAGGTGGTAGAGTTATATATTGCTTACTCCCACACCTTTGCTGTTGCTGTATTGGTATCTCATGCTGCAGCAGTGAGAATCCACACTGTAGCAAATGACGCCACTGCACAGAGGGCTGCCTCACAGACTGGCTCTATAGAAATCTCTCTCTCTCTCTATCCATCTAACCTCTCCTCCTCTGTATCCATGGACTACAGTGGCTAAATGGAAAGATAAAGACTTTTAAGAAGAAGTGTGTTTGTTTAGTTTTTGTCAATCTATGGATTTCTAAGTATGTTTTTATGATGAATCTACTTCACCAAGTCAACAATGATTTGTATTCAACTGCATGGATTTTCTTCTCCATCTTGGATGCCTGATTCTCAGTTCCAGCTCGGACTTTTTCCTCTGAATCTCAGACCAGGGCTTTGGTATGAGTGGTGTGGTTTTTGGCACCAGAGTTGATGCAGACTGCTGAGGGTGTTCTCTGAGGTTTCTAGTAACATCTTCTGGTTCCCGAGGATCTCCGTAGATCTACACCATCCTTGTTCTTCTCTGATTCCTCTCTTACCTCTTGTTCCGGGCATAGGTGACACAGACTATTGAGGGGTGACTGCTAAAGTCTACCTGGTGGTACCCTCCCTTAGATCCAGAGGGACCTCCACCTCTCCACCCCTCCATCTCTCCACCCCTCCACCTTTCCCCCTACTTTCCCTTCGTCTCACATGCTGGTCCCTCTCTCACCATGTTCACCAGGATCTTCATCCCCAAGAAGCACCGACAGCGGTTCGACGAGGCCGTGTCCCAGAGCCTGATCCAGAAGATCTGTCGCAGTAAGAGCATCAGCGAGCCGGGCCGGCAGGGCCGTCTGAGACGTAGCCGCAGCGAGGACCACCCTGACCGCCACCACGGCTCCAAACGGGCCAGGTCAGTACCTCGGGATCCTGGGGAGGACGGAGGAGGACAGGAGAGAGGAGAGAGGGGGTACAGGAAGTCCACGTCGGGCAAACCTGGACATCAATCAGAAGCCAATCAGAGGTTAGTATACAGTATGGCGTAGTTAGCTATGACTCCCACTCAGCTAAGAGAGAGAAGATTTAGGAGATACTGTTTGTGTGGTTGGAGCTGGAGATAAAGGAGATGCATTGGGTTTAAAATACCACTGAATGATATATATATATATATATTTCACATTCTGAAAATAAAGTGGTGATCTAACTGACCTAAGAAAGGGAATTTTTACTAGGATGAAATGTCAGGAACTGTGAAAAACTTAGTTTAATTGTATTTGGCTAAGGTGTATGTAGAATTCCGACTTCAACTGTATATATATATATATATATATATATATATATATACACACTGTATATATATATACACTGTATATTATATGTATATACACACAATATACAATATAATAATACAATATATACAACAGTTAGGATCACCACTTTATTTTCAGAATGTAAAATGTCAGAATAATAGTAGAGAGAATGATTTATTTCAGCTTTTATTTCTTTCATCACATTCCCAGTTATTCAGAAGTTTACATACACTCAATTAGTATTTGGTAACATTGCCTTTAAATTGTTTAACTTGGGTCAAACGTTTCGAGTAGCCTTCCACAAGCTTCCCACAATGTTGGGTGAATTTTGGCCCATTCCTCCTGACAGAGCTGGTGCGACTGAGTCAGGTTTGTAAGCCTCCTTGCTCCCACACGCTTTTTCAGTTCTACCCACAAATGTTCTATAGGACTGAGGTCAGGGCTTTGTGATGGCCACTCCAATACCTTGACTTTGTTGTCCTTAAGCCATTTTGCCACAACTTTGGAGGTATGCCCATGTGCAGTTGCAAACCGTAGTCTGGCTTTTTTAGCAGTGGCTTCAGAGTGGTTTTGGAGCAGTGGCTTCTTCATTGCTGAGTAGCCTGTCAGGTTATGTCGATATAGGACTCGTTTTACTGTGGATATAGATACTTTTGTACCTGTTTCCTCCAGCATCTTCACAAGGTCCTTTGCTGTTGTTCTGGGATTGATTTGCACTTTTCGCACCAAAGTACGTTCATCTCTAGGAGACAGAACGTGTCTCCTTCCTGAGCGGTATGACGGCTGCGTGGTCCATGGTGTTTATACTTGCGTACTATTGTTTGTACAGATGAACGTGGTACCCTCAGGCATTTGGAAATTCCTACCAAGGATGAACCAGACTTGTGGAGGTCTACAATTGTTTTCTGAGGTCTTGGCTGATTTATTTTGATTTTCCCATGATGTCAAGCAAAGAGGCACTGAGTTTGAAGGTAGGCATTGAAATACATCCACAGGTACACCTCCAATTGACTCAAATGATGTCAATTAGCCTATCAGAAGCTTCTAAAGCCATGACATAATTTTCTGGAATTTTCCAATCTGTTTAAAGGCACAGTCAACTTTGTGTATGTACATTTCTGGCCCACTGGAATTGTGATACAGTGAATTATATACGAAATAATATGTCTGTGAACAATTGTTGGAAAAATTCTTTGTGTCATGCACAAAGTAGATGTCCTAACCGACTTGCCAAAACTATAGTTTGTTAACAAGAAATGTGAGAAGTGGTTGAAAAACGAGTTTTAATGACTCCAACCTAAATGTATGTAAACTTCTGACTTCAACTGTATATAAAGTATTCCAAACCGCTGGGTAATATCTAGGTAATTTTCCAGACATTTAAACATATCTTGTTTGTTGATCGATAATTTGGAAACACCTGACACCGTTGATTAGGGAACGGTTTCTGTTACTCATCTAATATTATAACACAACCCAACGATTATAGCTATCACTGTCCAACTGATTATGCGACAGAGGAATTCTGATTATTACATTTTACATTTTAGTCATTTAGCAGACGCTCTTATCCAGAGCAACTTACAGTAGTGAATGCATACATTTCATACATTTTTTTTTTCATACTTCATTATGACTCAGAAGTTCAGTAAACAGTCACACCAAACAGTATGCTCAGCTCTAAGACATACAGTAGCCATGCTGGAAACACTCGGTTTATTATTTTTGTTAAATATAAATACCAATCTTGTTTTTGCATTAATTCCGCAACGAGGTTAGCTTTTAACAGCTAGGACAGCTATTTCTTGCTTGACAGATCCACTAACCTAGCTAAGCGTCTAGCCATCAAGCTAACAAAGTTAGTCCCAGATGAGTTTTGCAATGGAGCCCTCTTTGTCTGGAGAAGTAAATGAACGGTTCCAGCGCTGTAGGAGCTGTATCTACTACGCTTTGTTTCAGGACAAACTGGATCACTCAGAGTTCCAATGCGGCTATTGTTTGCTTGCCAAGGATTATAGGCTTGAGGTGGCTTCCTTGATTGCGCAAGTCGTGAAATGTTTACCTTTTCTCCGCCAGTGGCTGGGCGGCGTTCGCACTTATTGGATGCATGTCCGCCTTGTCGTTTGTTGTTATCTGACTGGCTGGGGTTGCACAGAGTTTGTTCGCCAGGGGAGCCAACTCCTACCTCTCCTCCCCCATATGATAGAGGAGTCGAAGGAGCACAGCAAGAGGAGCATGGCAATCAAAGATGGTCGCATGTCACGAGCCGTGGAAGCTAAAGACAGCGGCCTCCCACAAAGCAGTCTACACTCCCAACGAGAGGCCCGGAGCGGATACAAACAACAAATAGTTTCGCCATCCTGGAGCCAGTTCTTCCTGCACCTTCGTCGCTGGGGGTACCTGTGTCTGGAGACAGTTCTTCCTGCACCTTCGTCGCTGGGGCTACCTGTGTCTGGAGCCAGTTCTTTCTGCACCTTCGTCGCTGGGGGTACCTGTGTCTGGAGCCAGTTCTTCCTGCACCTTCGTCGCTGGGGCTACCTGTGTCTGGAGCCAGTTCTTTCTGCACCTTCGCCGCAGGGGGTATGTCACGTAGAGTAGGCCAGAAGGCTAAACTGGAAAACCTAACCTCTATAAAAAATAAAAAGATGGCGGAGCCGCAAAAGTTCTTCTGTGCAAAGGTGCTTATTTACATAGTGATTCCGGAACAAAAACAACAGTACTGCCATCAAACGTATACCTTATGGGACAGCTTAAAAACAAAGCTGCCCCACCCACAGCTCAATCCAAAATGCCTCTCAATGAACTGAAAGAGAGGCTCCTTTTGTAGGGGTAGCCCCTCCCCTCAGAACAATTAACACTAATTAATTAAGCAATTACCTATTCAACCTACAGTTTCCATTTATCTACACATACCAAAATATATACATTGCAACACTTTATGAAACAACATCACAATAAAACATTTACAAAATGACATCACTACTGACAGTGTCTTCCAATATGCCCATTTACATTAATGAGCCATTCCGGACAGGCACTACAAAGTAAGCCCAATTCCCTTAGCTCGGGTCCTTATCCAGCATACCCCGAAGCTACAGCGATGGAGAGAGAGAGGAACAGAACAAACAATGCGCTCATCCATAACATCTAAGTATAATAAATATTGCTTATATTAAATATGAACACTTGTCTGTTTATTTCTTTATACCCTAACCGGTTACTGACGTAAGTGTGAAATGTATGTACTAAGATAGAGAAGTTAACTTGTGTGTCGACCCACTTTGTTAACTTGTCTGATAATAGAGCAGGGAGGAGTAATGAATGTGTGTGCGTTAAAGTACCAAATGCTGCCCGCGGCCAGTGACGGACTTCTACGTCACATTACCTTCCTCCTCTCCTGAAGCGACCAGGTTCGGGAGCCTGGATAGGTAGTCCGCCGTGACGTTTTCTTTTCCTGCCTTGTGATGGACAGAGAACCTGAAGGGCTGGAGCTCCAGATACCACCTGGTCACACGAGAATTCCGGTCCTTCATGGTCTGGATCCAGGTCAGTGCTCTGTGGTCTGTGTGCAGGTCAAATTCCCTCCCAAGAAGGTAGTAACGGAGGCTATCTAGGGCCCACTTTATAGCCAGGCACTCCTTCTCGATTGTCGAATACCTGGTTTCCCTCGGCAACAGCTTCCGACTCAGGTACAGTACAGGAAGCTCTTCTCCTGGCTCCCCTTGGGCCAGTACAGCTCCAATTCCCACAGCCGAAGCGTCCACCTGCACGAGAAACCTCTTCTGAAAATCAGGGGTCTGGAGAACAGGGAATGAGCACAGTCGTTTTTTCAGTATCCTGAAGGCTTCCTCACACTCCTCAGTCCACTTCACAGGGTTGCTGGCCACCTTTGAAGTGAGATTGGTCAGAGGGACAGCGATGGTCGAAAACTGCGGAATGAATCTCCGGTACCATCCTGCCAGACCTAGGAAGGACTTCACCTGTGTCTTGGTTCTGGGTTGAGGGCTGTTCCTGATGGACTCCACTTTGTCCACCTGAGGTCGAACTTCACCCTTACCCAGCTGGTAACCCAGGTACTTTGTCTCCTGTTTTGCCCACTCACACTTCAGGAGGTTAAGCGTGAGGCCTGCATCATGGATCTTCCCCAGGACTCTGCTAAGATGCTGTATGTGCTCCTCCCAGGAGTGGCTGTAGATCACCACGTCATCCAAGTAAGCAGCACAGTAATCATCACAGTCCGGGAGGACCTTGTCCATCAGCCTCTGGAAAGTCGCAGGGGCTCCATGAAGGCCAAACGGCATGACCTTAAACTGGAACAGGCCCATCAGTGTTCGGAACGCAGTGTAGGCCTTGGATTGTTCGTCCAGGGGCACCTGCCAGTACCCTTTGCAGAGATCCAATGTGGTGATGTAATGAGCTCTACCGATTCTCTCCAGTAAGTCGTCAATGCGGGGCATGGGGTAGGCATCAAACTGGGAGATGGCATTCACCTTACGGAAGTCCATGCAGACACGCAAAGAGCCATCCTTCTTTGGGACAATGACAATAGGGCTGCTCCATTCACTTGATGATGACTCGACAACATCCATCTCTATCATGGTGTGGACCTCTTCTTTGAGGGCTACCACAAGCCTCTCAGGCACACGGTAAGGATGCTGGCTCATCCTCTTCTTCGACTCTGCGGACCAGAAAGGATTTTACCTTGGAGAGTTCCTCTTTCTCCTCCCATGCCTTGAGGAGGTTCACATGGTAGGTTTGCTTCTCCTTACCCTTGTCCGGGTGCAGCACCTCGTAGGTCACCGGACCCATCTTCCTCCCGATTAGGTACGGCCCTTGCCACTGCGCAAGGAGCTTGCTGGTAGACGAGGGAAGGAGGAGCAGGACTTTCTGTCCTTGCTTAAACTCTCTGTGGCGAGCGTGCTGGTCATAACCTCGCTTCTGGGCCTTCTGGGCTTGCTGAAGGTTTGCCCTAGCTTCCTCTCGGTACCGCTCCAGCCTGTCTCGCATCTGGAGAACGTACTGGACAATCCCCTGTCCTGAGGTAGCTACTGGGGAACCTTCCCAGCACTTCTTCAGCAGGTCCAGTGGTCCCTGCACTGGCCATCCATAGAGGAGTTCGAATGGCGAGAAACCTGTCGATGCCTGAGGCACCTCCCTGTAAGCAAAAAGCAGAAAGGGTAACCACTTATTCCAGTCTTTACCAGTGTCAGCCACAAACTTCCTCAGCATGTTCTTGAGCGTTTGATTGAATCTCTCTACGAGCCCATCCGTTTGGGGATGGTAGGGAGTGGTCCTCAAGCCTTTAATGCCCAGCTGTCGGTGGAGTTGAACCATCAGTCGTTAAGTGAAGTTTGTGCCTTGGTCCGTCAGGATTTCATCTGGGATTCCTACACGAGAAAAGAGCTGAACAAGAGCACTGATTATTTTTGGAGTGGTTATGGAACGGAGTGGGAAGGCTTCTGGGAACCGGGTGGCATAGTCACAGATCACCAATATATACTGGTAACCTGCACTACTCTTCTCCAATGGTCCAACAATGTCCATTGCAATTCTCTTGAATGGGGTAGAGATAACTGGCAGTGAACATAGAGGAGCCCGGTCAGACCTACGGACAGCACTGGTTTTCTGGCACGTGGGGCATGTTTTGCAGTATGTTTGTACATCAGTATACATGGAGGGCCAAAAGAAACGGGAGCCTAGCCTAAGATAGGTCTTATGTTGCCCTAGATGGCCTGCCCATGGAACTGTATGTGCAAGGTTGAGAACAAGTGGTCTACATGTAGATGGCACCACTAACTTCCTGCTATCTGCTTCTGACCCAAGGTAGAGTATGTGGTTGTCTACTGTGTATATTCCCCCACATGAAGATTGGCTGTCCCCAGCTAAGGCCTTATCAAATAAACCTTTCAAGGTTGCATCAGACTTCTGCAGTGTAGCAAAATTTTGTGGAACTTCCCATTGCACTTCTAACCCAGACACATCAGCAACAGGTACAGGGGTTCCCACATACTTCTCAAGACGCCGCTGGCGGCGTGACTTTCTGGGCCCTTTGGTTCCCCCCTCACACAGACTATCACATAAGTCAGGCAGAGGTTGTAAACCAGCTTTGGCCTGGGCACGAGTGACAACTGAACATGACACCTGAACATCAGACTGGCAAACTGACTGCTCATATAGCTGACCCCCCACACTTCCCAACAGATCAGAGAGAACAGGCACATCCCTCCCCAAAATCATCTCAAAAGGTAGCTTCTCCATTACCCCAACTTTGAGGAGGTATTTCTGACCCTGAATCTCCACTGTGAGTTCAGCTGTGGGCTGCTGTGACTGGTCACCATGGACACATTGGATCAGTGTCTGGTGACCGTAATCAATGTCATTAACAGGTACATTACATTTTCTGATCAACGACAGGGAACTGCCGGTGTCAATCATTGCAGTAAGGCTTTTACCATTCACTTTTACAGGTACCAAGACTGACCCTTCCCCAGTCTGTCTATTCTGAACACCATCCCCCTCTCTGGGCACATAACAGTAACCTGAGAGCTTGGATTTACGTAGCGGACACATTGAAGCCTTGTGCCCCTGCTGTCGGCAGTAAAAACAGGTCAGACCCCTCCCATCAGAGCGAACTGCATGATCCCTTACCTCCCTCCTCCCAGACACATAACCCCCAGAGTTACCTCCATCTCGGGTGTCCCTTGTATCTCTGAGACTCCTTGGAGCGGGTGCTGCAGGTCGTGGTGGGCCCCCTTTACGTGCATTAAGGTACTGCAGCGCAAGCTTGGCCGCCATAAGCCCGTCCTTGGGCTCATGCTCTCGAACCCAGGTTCGAATGTCGTGTGGTAGAACTTGTAGAAGTTGCTCGAGGATGATGGCCTCACCGATCTCGTCCTGTGTCTTCTCCTCCGGTCGAACCCATCGTCGGTAGAGACCCTTGAGGCGGTGGTACGTCTCTGTCGGCGACAAACCCGATGGCGTCGATGCAGCTCTAAAGCGTTGACGGTAGGTCTCCGGGGAGATGTCAAACTTCACCAGCAGCGCTTCCTTCAAGCCCTTGTAGACGTTGGACAGCCCCTCATCCATTGCCGTGTAAGCCTCTAAGGCCTTGCCCGTGAGCAATGGGACAAGCCTGCAGGCCCACTCTGCCTCCGGCCACTGCCACGTCTTGGCCATTCGCTCAAACCTCAGCAAGTAGTTTTCAATGTCCTCCCCCTGCTGGTATGAGGGCATCTTTGGCTCCTTCCTCAGGAATGCTGGAAGATGAACGTTAACACTGCTGGACTGGTCTCCTGGTGCTGGGGCTGGCCTCATTACTGCTTGGGGATCCTGCTGTGGAGTTGAAGTCCCTGCTGCGTCAAGCCTTTGTCGTCCTGGTGTTGGCAGACCCAATCTTGGGCTCTCACTGACGAGTTCCGCTTGGTGAGGAGCTGTGAGGATAGATTGGCGTAGGACCCGAAACTCCTGCTTGAGGTCTTCGTCCCTCTTCTCAAGGCAGGTGAAAAGTTGCTGGAAAAGGGCTACCATGGTTGGGTGTGGTTCTGGTCCCCCAACTGCTCCTCCAGTCAGCTGGTCTCTTATGGCTGTATCTGCTGGTTCAACCAGTAGCTCAAACAGTTCTGGTTGTGTTTGGCCCCTTGGTCGGGCTCCTAGTTTCTCATAATTAACCTCTTCACCAGAAGATTCCATGGTATTCCACCCCGTTTTAACTTCAATTACCTTTTATGACAGTTGATGCTGCTGCTGAGAACGCATTCCTTTACCTCTCTTGTTGGAATTCACTGATTTGCGGTGCGCCATCCCACTGCTGCCACCATATGTCACGTAGAGTAGGCCAGAAGGCTAAACTGGAAAACCTAACCTCTATAAAAAATAAAAAGATGGCGGAGCCGCAAAAGTTCTTCTGTGCAAAGGTGTTTATTTACATAGTGATTCCGGAACAAAAACAACAGTACTGCCATCAAACGTATACCTTATGGGACAGCTTAAAAACAAAGCTGCCCCACCCACAGCTCAATCCAAAATGCCTCTCAATGAACTGAAAGAGAGGCTCCTTTTGTAGGGGTAGCCCCTCCCCTCAGAACAATTAACACTAATTAATTAAGCAATTACCTATTCAACCTACAGTTTCCATTTATCTACACATACCAAAATATATACATTGCAACACTTTATGAAACAACATCACAATAAAACATTTACAAAATGACATCACTACTGACAGTGTCTTCCAATATGCCCATTTACATTAATGAGCCATTCCGGACAGGCACTACAAAGTAAGCCCAATTCCCTTAGCTCGGGTCCTTATCCAGCATACCCCGAAGCTACAGCGATGGAGAGAGAGAGGAACAGAACAAACAATGCGCTCATCCATAACATCTAAGTATAATAAATATTGCTTATATTAAATATGAACACTTGTCTGTTTATTTCTTTATACCCTAACCGGTTACTGACGTAAGTGTGAAATGTATGTACTAAGATAGAGAAGTTAACTTGTGTGTCGACCCACATTGTTAACTTGTCTGATAATGGAGCAGGGAGGAGTAATGAATGTGTGTGCGTTAAAGTACCAAATGCTGCCCGCGGCCAGTGACGGACTTCTACGTCACAGGGTACCTGTGTCTGGAGCCAGTTCTTCCTGCACCTTCGTCGCTGGGGGTACCTGTGTCTGGAGCCAGTTCTTCCTGCACCTTCGTCACTGGGGGTACCTGTGTCTGTGGCCGCTGTGCCTACTCCTACTCCTTCCCCTATGATTTTGAATTCGATGTTGGCAACCTTCCGTCTCTGCTCTGGATCTAGCAGGATTCGCCATCTGTCGGAGGCCTGCACCAGGCACCGGGAGTTACGTGCTGAAGTTATCCTGCCTCTCGCCTGTCCTTAAAGGGTTCCCCGAATCTTGTGAAGCGTGGGAGGGGCGGATTTCCTTGTCCTTCTCGCCAGCAGTGATTTTAGGCAGCTCCATGGTGAGAAATGTGACTGTTCCTGGTGCAAAAACAATGTCCTATCCCTGAGCTTGAGTAAATTACATTACTAAGCTGCTCTTGAATGTGGTATGTCAGGACATGGAAATCAATTCTATCGTAGTCCATGTGGGTTTTAATGACATTATGAAGGGCAGCTCTGAACAGTTGAAACTGGATTTTAAAGAGCTGATTGACTCTCTGCTAGACACTAGTTAAAGAGACATCATATCTGGCCCTGTGCCCTCTCTGAATCGTGGCATTGAACGCTTAAGCAGGATTCTTTCTATTCACAACTGGCTACATGATTATTGCAGCTCAATGGGTGTAACGTTTGTTGCCAGTTTTGATAACTTTTGAAAACAAAACACATTTTATAAGGAGGATGGGATCCACCCAAATCATTTGGGTTCCTGGATCCTCTCACAACATTATGAGGCTGCGTTGAGACAATGACTTATCAATGGCCCAAGCCCAGCTCAGTTAATCCCTACCATTGTATCGCTGAGTTGTCATAAGGTTTTAGCAAATGTACATTATACCAGGGGCATTTGTAGACACAACGTAATGACCTAATTTATGTCCCTCTAACTGCCCTGAATGCCTCTGCTGATCCTACAGCTATTGTATGCAGCAATCATGTACCTATGAACCAGATTCACGCTGATAGCACTTAGGCAGTGTGCCCTAGTAGGAAGTCCACTGTGTGCAGCTCACCCTGTACTAACATAAATAACATGAGAATATCTACTTTGGCTAAGCTTCCCAGTAAAGCAATGAAAACAAGCAAGCATCCCAGAAAAGTGTTCAACATAGCCCACGTTAACACTTGTTGTTTAAGAAACAAGGTTCATGACATGAATAACTTGCTAGTAAAAGATGACATTCATATTCTGACTATCTCTGAAATTCACTTAGATAATACCTTTGATGATACAGAGATAGCAATACATGGTTATAACATCTACCGAAAAGACAGAACCACATTCCTGTAAAGCTTCTCATGTTAAATACTGTTGAAGTAATATGGCTACAGGTTCATCTGCCTAACCTAAAGCCCATTCTTGTGGGAAGCTGCTGTAGACCACCAAGTGCTAACAGTCAGTATCTGGATAACGTGTGAAATGTTTGATGGTGTATGTGATTTCAACAGAGAGGCATATTTTCTGGTGATTTAAACATTGACTGGCTTTCATCAAGCTGAGGCTTCAAACTGTAACCAGTGCCTGCAGCCTGGTTCAGGTTACCAGTCAACCTACCAAGGTAGTTACAAATAGTAACTACCAGGGCAGTTACTAATGCTGCAGAAATGTGCTTGAAAGCAGTATCCAGATCCACTGGATGTAGGGATCACAATATAGTAGCCATTACTAAGAAAACGAAAGTTCCAAAGGCTGGACCTAATATAGAGTATAAGAGGTCATACAATACGTTTTCTAATGATTCCTATGTTGTTGATGTAAAGAATGTTTGTTGGCTAGTGGTGTGTAATGAGGAGCAAACAGACGCTGCACTGAAATTGCTTATCCCAGTTACTAGTAAGCATGCACACATTAGAAAATGACTGTAAAATCCCTGTAGATTTATGAGGAATTGAAAAATGGTGTTGTTGAGAGGGATGAGGCAAAAGGAATGGCAAGTACATCTGGCTGCACAACCGATTGGCAAACGTATTGCAAATTGAGAAATCATGTGACGAAACTGAATAAAAAGAAGAAGAATCTACACTATGAAACAAAGACAAATGACATAAAGAATGATAGTAAAAAGCTTTGGAGCATCTTAAATAAAATGTTGGTAAAATAGGCAAACTCAGCTTAATCATTCATTGAATCAGATAGCTCATTCATCACAAAACCGATTGATATTGCAAACTACTTTAATGATTTTTTCATTGGCAAGATTAGCTAACTTAGGCATGACATGCCAGAAACAAACACTGACACTTCACATCCAAGTATACCTGACCAAATTATGAAAGACAAGCATTGTAATTTAGAGTTCTGTAAAGTGAGTGTGGAAGAGGTGAAAGAATTGTTGTTGTCCGTCAACAATGCCAAGCCACTGGGGTCTGACAACTTGAATGGAAAATCACAGAGGATAATCGTGGAAGATATTGCCACTCCTATACAGCCCTATTTGGTAAAATACCAAGTCCATATTATGGCAAGAACAGCTCAAATAAGCAAAGGGAAATGACAGTCCATCATTACTTTAAGACATGAAGGTCAGTCAATATAGAACATTTCAAAAACGTTGAAAGTTTCTTCAAGTGTAGTCACAAAACCCATCAAGCGCTATGATGAAACTGGCTCTCATGAGGACCGCCACAGGAAAGGAAGACCCAGAGTTACCTCTGCTGCAGAGGATAAGTTCATTATAGTCACCAGCCTCAGAAATGTAAGCGCAAATAAATGCTTTACAGAGTTCAAGTAGCAGACACATCTCTACATCAACTGTTCAGAGGAGACTGTGTGAATCAGGCCTTCATGGTCGAATTGCTGCAAAGAAACCACTACTAAAGGACACCAATAACAAGAAGCGACTTGCTTAGGCCAAGAAACATGAGCAATGGACATTAGACTGGTGGAAATGTGTCATTTTGTCACGTGTTCTCCCTCTCTGGCCTCTAGGTCACCAGGCTGCTCATTATGGCGTACACCTGTCACCATTGTTACGCGCACCTGCGCATCATCAGACTCACCTGGACAGCATCACTTCCCTGATTACCTTCCATATACATGTCACTCCCTTTGGTTCCTTCCCCAGGCATTATTGTTTCTGTTTCAGTTTCATGTCTGTGCATTGTTTGTGTCTCTTGTTTTGTATTATGTTGCATTTATTTATTAAAACACTCACTCCTGTACTTGCTTCCCGACTCTCAGCGCACATCGTTACACCTTTGATCTGGAGTCCAAATTGGAGATTTTTTGTTCCATCGCCGTGTCTTTGTGAGGCGCGGTGTGGTTGAACGGATGATCTCTGCAAGTGTATTTCCCACCGTAAAGCATGGAGGAGGAGGTGTTATGGTGTGGGGGTGCTTTGCTGGTGACACTGTCAGTGATTTATTTAGAATTCAAGGCACACTTAACTAGCATGGCTACCACAGCATTCTGCAGCGATACGCCATCCCATCTGGTTTGGGCTTAGTGGGAATATCATTTGTTTTTCAACAGGACAATGACCTAACATACCTCCAGGCTGTGTAAGGGCTATTTTACCAAGAAGGAGAGTGTTGGAGTGCTGCATCAGATGACCTGGCCTCTACCTGCTTTTTAAATCTGGCAGCTGATTTCATAGCTGAACCACTTGCATATCTGTTTAATCTAACCCTGGAATGTAATGAAATTCCAAAGATCTGGAAATCAGCATTTGTCCTGCCACTTTTAAAAGGGGGAGATCCAACTCTTTTAAATAATTATAGGCCAATCTCAAAGCTGTCACCCCTGGTGAAAATACTTGAAACCCTTGTGAGTGAACAGCTAAAAGAGTTTTTATTTACTAACTCTATTTTATCAATGTACCAATCGGGTTTCAGGAAGAAGCATAGGCCAATTACAGCAGCCACGAAGGTTTTAAATGATATCACTGAAGCTCTTGACAAAAAACAGCATTGTGTCTCACTTTTTATTGATCTCTCTAAGGCTTTTGATACAGTTGATCATGCTATACTAAGGCAGAGATTGTCGAGTGTAGGTCTTTCAGAGCATGCAGTTGCATGGTTTGTTAACTATCTGTCTGATAGAACTCAGTGCACTCAATTTGATGGGCTTAGGTCTGTTAAATTGTCTGTCTTAAATGGTGTGCCCAAAGGCTCTGTACTTGGTCCTCTCTTATTCACTATTTATATAAATAATTTAGACAAAGATGTCCAAAATGCACAACTTCATTTTTATGCTGATGATACTGTTATTTACTGTTGTGCTTCATCTCTTACAAAAGCTTTCCAAAACTTGCAAACTGCTTTTAATACTGTTCAACATACCTTGTCTCAATTGAAGCTTATCCTCAATACTGACAAAACTAAACTACTGGTGTTTTCTAAAGCAAGAAATATACCTCTGAACCTTTCACCTATTACTACCTGTCAGGGCAAGGAGATTGAGGTTGTAACCTCATGTAAATATCTTGGCATTTTGATTGATGATGGCCTCTCTTTTAAAATGCATATTCAACAACTTACAAAAAAATTGAAGCTGAAATTAGGATTTTATTTTAGGAATAAGGCTTGTTTTTCTTTTGAAGCCAGAAGGAGGCTAGTATCAGCTACATTTATGCATTTACTAGACTATGGGGATATTTTATATATGAATGCTTCCGCTCAGTGTTTGAGATCAATTGACACCCTTTACCATGGCACTTTGAGATTTATTTTAAATTGCAAAACCCTTAGGCACCACTGCACTTTGTATACCAGGGTTGGCTGGCCTTCTCTAGTCACTCGTAGGCTCAGTCACTGGTATACTTTTATTTACAGAGCCATTTTGGGTTTACTACCTTTTTATTTGGGCATTTTTATTGTTCAGAAATGTGGTGGGTACTCTCTTCGTTTGTGGGACTTTATCTTGCTAACTGTTCCAAATGTCCGAACTGAATTTGGTAAAAGGGCTTTTATGTACTCTGCGCCATCGTCTTGGAATGCCTTACAAAATACTTTTAAACTGGAAGAACTTGTCCCGATTGGTATTTTTAAATCACTGATGAATGATCTTGAGACTGATTCCCTGACATGTCAATGTTTTTAATTTGCTGTTTTTGATTTTGTTATATTCTTTGTTAATTCTATGGTTTTTACTAGATTACTTGTAGTTTTTCATGTTGTTTGTCTGTAATTTTTGTAATGACTTGGCGCTGCCTATCTTGGCCAGGACGCTCTTGAAAAAGAGATTTTAAATCTCAATGAGCCCTTCCTGGTTAAATAAAGGTTAAAAAAATAAAAATCCCCCGACCTCAACCAAATTGAGATGGTTTGGGATGAGTCAGACCGCAGAGTGAAGGAAAAGCAGCCAACAAGTGCTCAGCATATGTGGTAACTCCTTCAAGACTGTTGGGAAAGCATTCCAGGTGAAGCTGGTTGAGAGAATGCCAAGAGTGTGCAAAGCTGTCATCAAGGCAAAGGGTGGCTATTTGAAGAATCTCAAATATAAAATAAATGTTGATTTGTTCAACACTTTTTTGGTTACTACATGATTCCATATGTGTTATTTCATAGTTTTGATGTCTTCACTATTATTCTACAATGTAGAAAATAGTAAAAATAAACAAAAACCCTTGAATGGGGCTCCAGAGTGGCACAGCAGTCTAAGGCACTGCATCTCAGTGCAAGAGGCGTCACTACAGTAACCTGGTTCAAATCCAGGCTGTATCACATCTGGCCATGATTGGAAGTCCCATAGGGCGGCGCACAATTGGCCAGGTTTGGCGTCGTCCGGGTTTGGCCAGGGTAGGCCGTCATTGTAAATAAGAATTTGTTCTTAACTGACTTGCCTAGTTAAATAAAGGTAAACAAAAAAATGTGTAGGTGTTCTAAAACTTTTCACCGGTAGTGTGTGTGTTATTGCTTTACATCCCCTGCTATATTATGGATAAAGAGTTACCTGTCTAACAGAACACAGAGGGTGTTCTTTAATGGAAGCCTCTCCAACATAATCCAGGTAGAATCAGGAATTCCCCAGGGCTGCTGTCTAGGCCCCATACTTTTTTCTATCTTTACTAACGACATGCCACTGGCTTTGAGTAAAGCCAGTGTGTCTATGTATGTGGATGACTCAACACTATACATGTCAGCTACTACAGACTGAAATGACTGCAACACTTAACAAAGAGCTGCAGTTCATTTCAGAATGGGTGGCAAGGAATTAGTTAGTCCTAAATATTTCTAAAACTACAAGCATTGTATTTGGGACAAATCATTGACTAAACCCTAAACCTCAACTAAATCTTGTAATAATTAATGTGGAAATTGAGCAAGTTGAGGTGACTAAACTGCTTGGAGTAACCCTGGATTGTAAACTATCATGGTCAAAACATATTGCTACAACAGTAGCTAAGATGGGGAGCAGTCTGTCCATAATAAAGCACTATGGATTTTGTGTTGTAGATATGTGGTAGTGGAGTAGGGACCTGAGGACACACACTTACTGTGTTGTGAAATCTGTTATGCATGTCTTGTAATGTTTTTAAAATTGTATAACTGCCTTAATTTTGCCGGACCCCAGGAAGAATTGCTAATGGAGATCCATAATAAATACAAATACAAGTACATACAGTATGCTCAGCTCTAAGCCATACCGTAGCTCAGTTTATCTGCTGTAGCAGCCTGGTCTCATTGACTAGACGTAACATAGTAAATGTAAATCGTTGACACTCAAATTAGTTTGATATGTTACGTTTGGTATTGTAACATAAGACTAGCAAAAAACAAAAGTACGGTGGTTGGTCAGGGTGGATGAGTTGATGTATAACACAAACGTCTAGCGCGAGTTCAAATCTCATCACAGACAACTTTAGCATTTTAGCTAATTAGCAATTGTTCAACTTCTTACAACTTTTTAGGTACTTTGCAACTACTTAGTATGTTAGCTAACCCTTCCCCTATCCCTAACCCTTTTAGCTAACACTTCCCCTAACTCTAACCCTAACCTTAACCCTTTTAGCTAACCTTAACCATACCCTTTAACCTAACTCCTAAACTTAACCCTAACCTTAACCCTAACCCCTAACCCTAACCTCTAGCCTAGCTAACATTAGCCAGCTAGCTAACGTTTTGTTGCGTTTTGCAAGTTCGTAACATATAGTATGTTTTGAAAATTCGTAACATATTGTACATTTTGCAAATTCGTAACATATAACATGAATTGTAATTCGTAACATATCATACGAAATGGGTGATGGACATCCACAAATGAATACATGCCATACGAAACGTAACATATCATACTAAATGGAGTGTCTTGGATTTACATACAGAATAATACAAAATGCTATGACAAGGTAAAAATCTGTCGTTCTGCCCCTGAACAAGGCAGTTAACCCCCTGTTCCTAGGCCGTCATTGTAAATAAGAATTTGTTCTTAACTGACTTGCCTAGTTAAATAAAGGTTACTTTAAAAATAAAAAAATGTTTAAATGAGACCAGGTTGGATGTAGGGTTAACATCGTCACTCCACTCCATGCCAGTTTTACAGGTAGACTTTATGGTAGACTCCAGTCCATGTTTTACCACCAGCCCTCCCTACTCCTTCCCGCTGCCCATGGCCAGTGTTATTCCAAAATGCTGCTCATTAGGATGTGTCCTGTGTAATCACCTTGACAGCTCATATACAGTAACAGTAAGAGACTGCCCATGGTATTAGATAGGAGATTAGCTGTGCCTCTGATTAGCATAGCCTCCATCACATGTAGGACAGACATGAACCTGCTTTGTACAGTTGAGATCTCTCACTGACCTGCTGCCAGGCTCAAACAATTGACACCTTTGGTGTTATGTGGAACTAATTGATACACTATTGTTAGTATGGAAAAGTGAAATTCATTATTGAATTCTCTAGTGATGATAGGTTATTTGATTGATTGTTCATTGGATCATCCACATCACGTTTTCAGTATTCAGCTCCTCTTCTGTGCTGTTTCTTGGGTTATGGTATTGATGTATAGAAAGTACTAATGCTAGATGGGGAGAGAGGTTAGATATCTGTTTTCTTCACCTTTTCTAACTGTACGGTCTCTTATATCCAGTGCTTTGCAGTGCTGAGCCTACCCTCTTACTCTGTGCCTCTGTGCGTATAGAACAGTGCAGTGTTATTATTATTATTACCATTATTATTATTATTACTCTAAAACCCCATTAGAATTTTTCTCATCATTTTTCTCAATATCACATAACAAGCATAAATATGATCAAATAATGGATTTTACCGGTTTCCTCTCTGCTTCCTGTTCTGCTTTATGGACCTCTGTTTATATCTTACCATGTTGCCTTGAGTAGTTTCCATGGCAACTGTGATATCTCCATCCCAGTCGTTGATGGTTCTTTCTGGGAGCCAGAGAACAGAGACATCTCTGTCTGAGCTAGAAATTGTACCTGTTATGTGGTATGCCACTGGACACACTAGCTACTTTTCTTTTTTACGCATTCACATTGTTTTATTGTTTTATATTTGGTTGGATTCAAGTTACATAAGACACAGGATGATGTGGGCATAATAATATGAATTGATTGCTAGTTACTGTTGAAAACGCTATTCAAAACGCCCAGTGGTACTTCATAAATACAGATGAAAGCTGTTGACAGCACGTTGATAAAACACCCAGTGGTACTTCATAAATCCAGTTGAAGTCTGTTGACAGCCCATTGATTAAACATCATTACACAACAGTGGTAGTAATGTAGTTCCTGAATATTACAACTACAGTGTTACAAGCATATCTTCTACTACTACAACAATTTATACAAATATCTGTCAGAAACTAATAAAGACTTTGTAATGTTTCCTCAGCCTCCGTGCTCCCCCCAGGACAGTGAGGGTTTACAGAGGGAAGAAGAGTTTTGGGTTCACCCTGAGAGGCCATGCCCCTGTCTGCATCGACTCTGTCATCCCAGGTAAGTGAGGACGCATTGCTGATTATACTTCTCTATGTACTGTGTTGTATAACACTGTATTGTCCTGGGGGAAATGGGAAGAGAGCCTGTGACGCGACTTCCTCTTTTGGACGTTAACAAGGCGACACTCCATCTTAACTCCTCCTCCACATTTACTGGATTGGTTGAACAGTGCAGAAGAGACCCACCCTTTTTTTCTTCTTGTCAAGACCAGTATGTAGGGAATTGTCGTGTCTTTGGCATCATTAAAACTGAATACATATTTATCAAATAACTCTCTAATTATTATTACGGGATTAAACTGATTAATTGTGTAACTGTGATTAACTAGGAAGTCGGGGCACCAAGGAAAATATTCAGATTACAAAGTTAGAATTTTCCTAATATAACTTTCAGATATTTGAATATCTGATCACTTAGTCTTCTGATTAATGACATATTCTTTATTCTTTACCTCTGCACGAACCCAGTCTTCACTATGAGTCATCCATACATCAATTGAATTAAAATAATTGATTTACTAACTAAGTAATTCACAGAAATGCATAACAAACAGTAGATATGGTTACAAAGAAATCATAGGGGAATGTGCCCTAGTGGGCTAAACCGGCATGGCGGCTTGTTAGACAAAAGGGGGGTGGGGTCAGCTGAGAAGACACTACAGAGTTGATAATTATAACAATTGAAATGCTAATCCTTTGCACATGAACGCTCACTCATTCGGGAATAACTGCAATCAATATATATATTTACGCTCAGTGTGTCAACGGGATCTCTGTTGAAAAGTTTGTTTCTGTTTAAGAGTTTGTCCGCTCTCTCTCTCTTTGTCATGGTTAGAAGTGACATTCATTCATGTCATTATAGAATAGATGTTTTGGCGGTTGTCGGTCTTCGCGTTCAATGATACCAAATTCCTAGCTGCAGACTAGTAATTAATATCAAAGACTTGTTCTTATTCTGTGGGTATCGATAGTCTAAGAGTTTAACCACGTGGTATGGTTAAAAGTTCAGCAAGAGGAAAGCTTGGTCTCCTCTCAAACCTTGGCCCTCTCGTTATCGAGGTAAACTGGTCTCCAACCTTTAGCCATCTCGTAATTGAGGCAAGCTCGGTCTGGTGATAGAAAACCCAGGTGGGGGTTTTATTCGGAAGAGCAGAAAAGGGCCTGTCCCATGACGCCAGACCATAACTGTGCTCATGGGCGGTCCTCTGATTTAGTTAAACTCCAAAGGGAATTGGAGTTTCCTTCATTAAACAGTCCAAAATCACATTACACAATTTCACAAATAGTTCCATCCTTATTCATTCATTTTATACAACCATTTAGATGTAAGTCTCATAGCTGAGGCTATTGTATAAACATGATTATGGTAATGTGGCGGTATTGTCTCTCATGAGTTTCACAAAATTGTACCAAACGGACCAGTTTGTAGCTGGATTCTTCACCAATCTTTTATACCTTCTCCAGAACATAAATGTCGTTCGGTTCTTCAGTTCTGTGGGGTGGAAGAACTCCTTTGTTCTCTATGAAACCCTCTCTGTCTCTATACTGTGGCCATGAGGAGAGAATCTCCTCATAGGAATTTACGACCTCTTCTGACCACAGCAGCCTGGGTGTAGGAGACAGAGGGAGATGGTGCAGAGGTAGGGGGATGGTGCTCGCAGTGTCCAAAGAGGGCAACGTCATGACAGAATCTAGTTTCAGACCAGTATGTAGGAGATCTAGTTTCAGATCGGTATGTAGGGGATCTAGTTTCAGACCAGTATGTAGTGGATCTAGTTTGAGACCAGTATGTAGGGGATCTAGTTTCAGACCGGTATGTAGGGGATCTAGTTTCAGATCGGTATGTAGGGGGGATCTAGTTTCCGGCCAGTATGTAGGGGACCTAGTTTCAAGCCAGTATGCAGGGGATCTAGTTTCAGACCGGTATTTTGGGGATCTAGTTTCAGACCAGTATGTAGGGGATCTAGTTTCAGACCAGTCTGTAGAGGATATAGTTTCAGGCCAATATGTAGGGGATCTAGTTTCAGGCCAGTATGTAGGGGATCTAGTTTCAGACCAATATGTAGGGGATCTAGTTTCAGACCGGTATGTTGGGGGATCTAGTTTCAGACCAGTATGTAGGGGATCTAGTTTCAGGACAGTATGTAGGGGATCTAGTTTCAGACCAGTATGTAGGGGATCTAGTTTCAGACCAGTATGTAGGGGATCTAGTTTTAGACCAGTATGTAGGGGATCTAGTTTCAGACCAGTATGTAGGGGATCTAGTTTCAGACCAGTATGTAGGGGATCTAGTTTTAGACCAGTATGTAGGGGATCTAGTTTCAGACCAGTATGTAGGGGATCTAGTTTCAGACCAGTATGTAGGGGATCTAGTTTCAGACCAGTATGTAGGGGATCTAGTTTCAGGACAGTATGTAGGGGATCTAGTTTCAGGACAGTATGTAGGGGATCTAGTTTCAGGACAGTATGTAGGGGATCTAGTTTCAGACCAGTATGTAGGGGATCTAGTTTCAGGCATTTATTTTACACCTGCTACGTTAGGTTAGTCTTTTGTTGTTGTTTTTTATTTGTTTAAGGGGCTGTCTGAGGCGATAAGGGGACTGTTCAGGGATTCTAAAAGAGATTGAGATGAGGATGAATACATGGATTGATGTGGATGTTGCTGTGATGGAGAGATGATCTGCTGTAGTTTTACATGCAGAGTTCAGGTTGTACCAGAGTGTTATAATAGGGGGTTTACCGGATGCTCCTCTTTGTCAGAGCTGAAGAGGGGGGAGGATTGAGTGTGTGTGTGTGGGGATGACACCGTTCTCCCACTCCAGATCTGAGCAGAGGCCAGAAGTAAGTTACTCACTGACTCAGTGGGCTAGGCCTTATGAGGACTGCTGCTGTGGGTGGATGAGATGAGATCGGGATGTACAGGCAGGCATCCACACATCCATAAGAACCCACTTGTCTCATGTCAGAGAGCCTGCGTGGCCCTGTGGTACAGTACACCTAACAAACATGGATAATATTATACTTCATTGGTTCCCAAAGGGATACCAGCATAACCCAATACATCAGGCAAAACATGGTACATAAAAACAACAGCAGTCAAATACCACATACTGATTTGATTAATGGTGCTAATATAAATGTTATGTTTTGCCAATCATTATGGGTTATGTGTCTTCTCTCTGACTCTCATCCCCCTGTCTCTCTGACTCTCATCCCCCTGTCTCTCTGACTCTCATCCCCTGTCTCTCTGACTCTCATCCCCTGTCTCTCTGACTCCCATCCCCCTGTCTCTCTGACTGTCATCCCCCTGTCTCTCTGACTCTCATCCCCCTGTCTCTCTGACTCTCATCCCCCTGTCTCTCTGACACTCATCGCCCTGTCTCTCTGACTCTTATCCCCTGTCTCTCTGACTCTCATCCCCTGTCTCTCTGAATCCCATCCCCCTGTCTCTCTGACTGTCATCCCCCTGTCTCTCTGACACTCATCGCCCTGTCTCTCTGACTCTCATCCCCCTGTCTCTCTGACTGTCATCCCCCTGTCTCTCTGACTGTCATTCCCCCTGTCTCTCTGACTCTCGTTCCCCTGTCTCTCTGACTCTCATCCCCCCTTCTTTCTGACTCTCATCCCCCCTTCTTTCTGACTCTCATCCCCCTGTCTCTCTGACTCTCATCCCCCTGTCTCTCTGACTGTCATCCCCCTGTCTCTCTGACTCTCGTTCCCCTGTCTCTCTGACTGTCACCCCCCTGTCTCTCTGACTGTCATCCCCCTGTCTCTCTGACACTCATCGCCCTGTCTCTCTGACTCTCATCCCCCTGTCTCTCTGACTGTCATCCCCCTGTCTCTCTGACTCTCATCCCCCTGTCTCTCTGACTCTCATCCCCCTGTCTCTCTGACTCTCATCCCCCTGTCTCTCTGACTGTCATCCCCCTGTCTCTCTGACTGTCATTCCCCCTGTCTCTCTGACTCTCGTTCCCCTGTCTCTCTGACTCTCATCCCCCCTTCTTTCTGACTCTCATCCCCCCTTCTTTCTGACTCTCATCCCCCTGTCTCTCTGACTCTCATCCCCCTGTCTCTCTGACTGTCATCCCCCTGTCTCTCTGACTCTCGTTCCCCTGTCTCTCTGACTGTCACCCCCTGTCTCTCTGACTCTCATCCCCCTGTCTCTCTGACTCTCATTCCCCTGTCTCTCTGACTCTCATCCCCCTGTCTCTCTGACTGTCATCCCCCTGTCTCTCTGACTCTCATTCCCCTGTCTCTCTGACTCTCCTCCCCCTGTCTCTCTGACTCTCATCCCCCCTTCTTTCTGACTCTCATCCCCCCTTCTTTCTGACTCTCATCCCCCCTTCTTTCTGACTCTCATCCCCCTGTCTCTCTGACTGTCATCCCCCTGTCTCTCTGACTCTCCTCCCCCTGTCTCTCTGACTCTCATCCCCCCTTCTTTCTGACTCTCATCCCCCTGTCTCTCTGACTCTCCTCCCCCTGTCTCTCTGACTCTCATCCCCCTTCTTTCTGACTCTCATCCCCCCTTCTTTCTGACTCTCATCCCCTGTCTCTCTGACTGTCATCCCCCTGTCTCTCTGACTCTCATCCCCCTGTCTCTCTGACTCTCATCCCCCTGTCTCTCTGGCTCTCATCCCCCTGTCTCTCTGACTGTCCACCCCCTGTCTCTCTGACTGTCATTCCCCTGTCTCTCTGACTCTCATTCCCCTGTCTCTCTGACTCTCATCCCCCTGTCTTTCTGACTCTCATCCCCCTGTCTCTCTGACTGTCATCCCCCTATCTCTCTGACTCTCATTCCCCTGTCTCTCTGACTCTCATCCCCCTGTCTCTCTGACTCTCATCCCCCTGTCTCTCTGACTCTCATCCCCCTGTCTCTCTGACTCTCATTCCCCTGTCTCTCTGACTCTCATCCCCCTGTCTCTCTGACTGTCATCCCCCTGTCTCTCTGACTCTCATTCCCCTGTCTCTCTGACTCTCCTCCCCCTGTCTCTCTGACTCTCATCCCCCCTTCTTTCTGACTCTCATCCCCCCTTCTTTCTGACTCTCATCCCCCCTTCTTTCTGACTCTCATCCCCCTGTCTCTCTGACTGTCATCCCCCTGTCTCTCTGACTCTCCTCCCCCTGTCTCTCTGACTCTCATCCCCCCTTCTTTCTGACTCTCATCCCCCTGTCTCTCTGACTCTCCTCCCCCTGTCTCTCTGACTCTCATCCCCCTTCTTTCTGACTCTCATCCCCCCTTCTTTCTGACTCTCATCCCCTGTCTCTCTGACTGTCATCCCCCTGTCTCTCTGACTCTCATCCCCCTGTCTCTCTGACTCTCATCCCCCTGTCTCTCTGGCTCTCATCCCCCTGTCTCTCTGACTGTCCACCCCCTGTCTCTCTGACTGTCATTCCCCTGTCTCTCTGACTCTCATTCCCCTGTCTCTCTGACTCTCATCCCCTGTCTTTCTGACTCTCATCCCCCTGTCTCTCTGACTGTCATCCCCCTATCTCTCTGACTCTCATTCCCCTGTCTCTCTGACTCTCATCCCCCTGTCTCTCTGACTCTCATCCCCCTGTCTCTCTGACTCTCATCCCCCTGTCTCTCTGACTCTCATTCCCCTGTCTCTCTGACTCTCATTCCCCTGTCTCTCTGACTCTCATTCCCCTGTCTCTCTGACTCTCATTCCCCTGTCTCTCTGACTCTCATTCCCCTGTCTCTCTGACTCTCATTCCCCTGTCTCTCTGACTCTCATTCCCCTGTCTCTCTGACTCTCATTCCCCTGTCTCTCTGACTCTCATTCCCCTGTCTCTCTGACTCTCATTCCTCTGTCTCTCTGACTCTCATTCCTCTGTCTTTCTTCAGACAGCCCCGCTGAAGACTGTGGTCTCAAACCAGGCGACCGCATCCTTTTCCTCAATGGGCTGGACATGAGGTACATAAACCTGTTATAACTTTACCTTAAGATGCACACAGGACAGTGAGTCAACATGATGAGTTTCAGGTTTTAATGTCACATGCACAAGTACAGTGAAATGCCTTCCTTGCATTAACCCCAACAATGCAGT